>NC_051314.1:94956479-95257473 GCF_015220235.1 Choloepus didactylus
TTCTGAACGTTTCAGAGCAGGTTGCACGCAGTCATACTCCTTGAACATATAATACTTCCATGTACATTTCCTATGAACAAGGGTTTACTTAGGTAATCACCTTAAATGTGGTTATCAAGTTCAAGAAATTTAACATTGATGTAAAGTTGACAATAATATAAAGTTGACAGTCTATATTCCAGTTTTTTCTTATAGTCCTATAATGTCCTTTTGAGCCTTTTCTCCTCTGTTCTTAGATCACGTCCAGTATCATAGATTGCATTTAATTTTCAATATCTCTTTAGTTTATCTTTTTTAAAAAAATTGTGGACATATATACAACATGGATATTTTCATCCTAACCCCTCCCAGTCATACTATTTGTGGAATTAATCACATTAACAATGTTGCAGTACCCTCACCACCATCCATTACTGTAACTTTCCCTTCACCCCAAACAGAAACCCTGCAGTCATTTTGCATTAACTCCTCATTGCCCCTATTCCCACCGCTGGCAATATGTATTTTACTTTTTGTCTCTATGAGTTTGCATATTTTGTGATATTTTCTTTGTGGTTACCACAGGGCTTAAATTTAACATCCTAAATTATAACAAATCTCCTTTGCTTTGATATCAGTTTAATTTCAGTAACATACAAAACTTTGTTCTCATACCCCTTCTTCCTTCCCACCTTTATGTAGTTCTGGTCATAAATTATGTATTTATACATTATGAGTCCAAAACCATTGATTTATCATTACATTATATGTATTTGCTTTTTAGATTCTGTAGGAAGTAAAAAGTGGAGTTACAAATAAAAAATACAGTAGTACTGTTATTTATATTTATCCATGTCATTATCTTTACCAGAGATCTTTATTTCTTCATGTGGCTTCAGTCTGTTATCTAGTGTCATTTCCTTTCAATCTGCAGAACTCGCTTAAGCACTTTTTATACTATACGGCCAGTCTATTGGTGACAAAGTCCCTCAGCTTTTCTTTATCTGGGAATGTCCGAGTTCCTCCCTCAATTTTGTTTTAATTAAATTCAGTTTTATTGAAATATATTCATGTACCGTACAGCCATCCATGGTGTACAATCAGCTGTTCACAGTACGATCATATAGTTATGCATTCATCACCACAATCTATTTCTGAACATTTTCCTTACATCAGGAAGAATCAGAATAAGAATAAAAAATAAAAGTAAAAAAGAACACCCAAATCACCCCCCATCCTACCCTATTTTGCATGTAGTTTTTGTCCCCATTTTTCTACTCATCCATCCATACACTAGATAAAGGGAGTGTGATCCACAAGGTTTTCACAATCACACTGTCACTCCTTGTAATCTACGTTGTTATACAGTCATCTTCAGGAGTCCAGACTACTGGGTTGGAGTTTGATAGTTTTAGGTATTTACTTCTAGCTATTCCAATACATTAAAACCTAAGAGGTGTTATCTATATAGTGCATAAGAATGTCCACCAGAGTGACCTCTCGACTCCATTTGAGATCTCTCAGCCACTGAAACTATTTTATCTCATTTTGCATTCCCCTTTTGGTCAAGAAGATATTCTCAGTCCCATGATGCTGGGTCCAGATTCATCTCCACTTCCCTCAGTTTTGAAAGACAGTGTCACCAGATACAGAATTCTTGATTGGCAATTTTTTTTGCATTCTGTCCTTCAAATATGTCATCCCACTACTTTCTTGCCTCCATGGTTTCCAATGAGAAATTGGTACTTAATCTTATTGATGCTCCTTTGTATGTGACATGTTGTCTCTCTCTTGTGGTTTTCAGAATTCTATTTTTATCTTTGGCATATGACAGTTTGGTTATAATATAGCATAGTGTGTGTCTATTTGGGTTTATCCTGTTGAGCATCTTGGATGTGTATATTCATGTCTTTTGTTAAATTTGGGAAGTTTTCAGCCATTATTTCTTTGAATATTCTCTGTACCCCTTTTTCTTCTTCTGAAACTCCCACAGTATGCATATTGATAGGCTTGATGGTGTCTCACAGGTTCCTCAGGCTCTGTTTACTTTTCTTCATTGTTTTTTCTTTCTCCTCTTCACCCTGGATGATTTCAGTGGTCTTATCTTCAAGTTCACTCATTCTGTATTGTGCCAGCTCCAATCTGCTGTTGAACTGTTCTAGGGAGTTTTTAATTTCTTTTACTGTTGTCTTCAACTCTGATTCCATTTCATAATTTCCATCTCTCTATTGATTTTCTCTCAGTGTTCCTCTGTCATTTTCCTTATTTCCTTTAGTTCTTTGTGCATGCTTTCTTTTAGCTCTTTGAGCATGTTTAGGAGCGTTGTTTTAAAAGTCTTTGGAATGTCATGGCTCTGATCCTCCTCACTGATGGTTTCAAATGTTTTAATCCTGTTTGCCTGGGCGATTCATCACTTCCTATTACTTTATATATTTTGTAACCTTTTGTTGTGAGGTAGACATTTTGATATTTTGTTGCAAAGTGGACATTTTGATATTTTGAAGTTTGAACTCTGAAGTGTCAGTTCCTTAAACTTGTTTTCAGCTAGTGTTATGACAGAACTTTCCTTGAATGCCAGGAGCTAGCAAAAAAAGAGGAGAAAAAAAGAAAACACCTTTCCCAGTCTACAGATTGACCTATGCAAGTGTTCTCCTTCAGGGCTTATCCATGCAGTGAGTTTGGAGAATAGTTCCAGGCCAAAGCCTAAGGACCTCCTTCATCCTTATCACCGATTCCTAGGAATTCCTCTATTTACAGAAATTTGAATGTCCTTATTCCTTAGGAAACAGTTTCCTCACTGTCATAGGCATTATGCTGTTTGTCCTACAGCCAGCAGTCCCTTGCCTTAGGCAGCCGCTTGACTGCTCTTACGTAGCTTTCTGTCAATGAGCTCAGTAAGCTACCTTCTACATGTAGGGCAAGTTCTGAGACATTGAGTCCCTTGACCACCACCAGGATAGATTAGACAAGGTGTAGATGTATGTGCATGTGGATTATAGAATCTGTTATAGAAGAATTTACCCTTATACCATTTCGTTTATTACATTTAGACTTCTGCTCCATTTGGAATTTACTCTTCTGTATTGGGTGAGGAATGGAACTAATTTGTTCTTTTTCCAAATGGCTATCCAATGTTACCCAATGACATTTTGGTAAAAGTCTTATCTTTAACTGAAAGATTTGAGATACTGATTTATCATATACTGAAATTCCATTTGTAATTGCTGGATTTTCAATTCTGTTCCATTAGTCTGTCCATTTATTTGCTAGTACAACACTATTTTAATTATAAAGGCTTTGTACTATATTTAATATCTGGTAGGGCTGCTCCCTTTTCATAGCTCTTCCTTTTCATTGTTTTCTTAGCTTTTTGTATATTTACTTTTTCCAGAAGTATCAATTTGTTTAATTCCATAAAAGGACTTATTGGTATTTTTATTGGGAGTGTATTAGTTTTATATATTCACTTAGGCAGAGTTGGCATTTTGATGATGATGAGATGTCCTAACCAATAGCAAGGGCTGTCTTTCCATCTGTTTCTTTCAGGAATGTTTTACAGTTTTCCTTACACAAGTTTTGAACATACCTTAAAAATATTAAATGCTGTATTAGGTATTGTTGTTATCCTAGATGGAGTTTTCTCTTTTAAACATTTGTTTTATATTGAGTTTTGGAAAAACTCCCTGTCGTAGTTACCTGGCTGCTATGGCAAATACCATACAAATGGGTTGGCTTAACAACAGGAATTTATTGGCTCACGGTTTCAGAGGCTAGAAGGTTTGCTTCCTTCTGGGATCTGTAGCCTTCTGGCTTGCTGGCAGTCCTTGGGCTCCTTGGCTTTCCTCTCCTATCATCTCAAGTTCCCTTGATCATCAGCCTTCTCCATAAAGTCTCCATGTAGTAGGATTAAAGGCCAACCTCATTCAGTTGGGCCACGCTTTCGCTAACAGTAACATCTTCAAAACGTCCTATTTGCAGTGATTTCACACCCACAGGAATGGATTAAGAACAAGAACATGTTTTTTTCCTTGAGGTACATAACTCAGTCTCCCACACTACCACTCCCGGGCCCCTGCCCCTCATATCTGTTTTTCTTTCTTTTTTTCTTGTTCTTACAGTCCCCTTTGTGTAATTAAGCAGGTGAAATGTTTATACTTCACATACTCCCTTATTGATATTTGAACCAGTTCTCATGAATATGTTGGGAATCCAGATATGTGAAAATCCAAAGGTTTTGCTTCATGAGTTGTATCACTCTTGATGTCAGCTAATTCACTCATACTTAAGGGGAAGTCTAGTAACTACTCGACAGTAATGTAGATGTGCTGTCTGTTCTGATAGAGTATGCCTAATCTTATGTGAAAGTGAAGACAAAAATAAAAACCTAATTTGGTGTGTAGGGGTCATCAGAAGAGCTGAGTCCTCTATTTGCTAGGTTTCGAATTCTTACTGTTTTCTAGTGACCAAAAACCACTGGTTTAGTACAGTCTGGTTGTAAGAAAAAGAATAAAGATAATTAACTGTAAATCCTTTGTGGCAGAAACTACACTAAAACAGTCTCTAAAGAGTATAATAATTTTGCCTTGAAGGGTCAGGGAAGGCCTCATTGAAGAGTAGGCATTTGAAGTGAGCCCTTAAGAATAAGTAAGAGTTACTGGGGGAGGGGGCCAGTCTGGGAAGAGAACTGCCTGAGAAAGGCTCAGAGGCTGTGAAAAATCTGTGGTGAGGTCAGGTGCTGAGATGTGCAGTTTAGAATGCTGGACAAAAGTAGGCAGTGCCTGAGATGAGGATGAACGTGGATTGTGTTAAGGATCTGCCTTGAAAAAGGATTGGAGTTTTCTCCTTGAAATCAGTGTTCCTCATGCTGGTGATAGACAAAGTACTAACAGTATTGTAGGATATAGTTTTAGTATATTTTTGCCAAGTTTCTTGTCCTATAAATTTGACAGATAAGGTTTCTAAATATAAGTTTATCGTGAAAATCACTATACTCACTGAATTATAAAATTTAGTGTTCATATTCATTTTATTGTAGCAGGCCTTGTATGCTTTCAGAAATCAATATCATATTTTCATAATACTTTATTATGGGTTGTCAGAAGGTGATAACAAGGAAAAGTACTTTTGGGGTTCTGAGACTGCAGGATAGAAAGGAAGTGCCTAAGTATAAAAATGTGATTTCTTTGTTCCCTTTTAGCATTTTAAAAATCTATTATTAGGGAACTAAATCTCTGCTTTTATTTGACCTCTACTTTGGTTTATAAATGTATATCTTTTAAAAGTTGAGTAATGGTTTTAAGATAGGCAGTTATGCACTTGAATTTTTAAAAAAATGAATCTTATTTTCAAAGTGATTTCAAATATTGAATTAATGGTTTTTCTATTTGTTATTGGTCTAGTTAATTACAGCTTCTGTCTATCCATTTTTCAATTTAATGAATTTAATCAGTTTTTTATGGTGCTTTTGGTTAGTGCTTTTATTTTCCCTTATCTATAATTCAATGAGAAGTGTAATTTTTTAAAGAATTACATTCAGACTAGGGTAATTATGCAAGTTATAGCATAACTTGTCATGTCTTAGTCATAGCCATGGAATGTAGTAAACAATCTGTGAATTATAAAAGATGTGAACCGTCTTTAAAATGTAAATGAATGGCTATATGTCTGCTGGTAAGTCAGTTTTTATAGTTCATAATATTTGCTAAATGTTAGTTGTTGAATGAATAAAAATATTTTAAGTTTAAAGATTGCACATTCAAAATGGGAATAAAACATCTTATTGCTAAATATTTTCTGCTTTATATATTTCATTCTGAATTATTACATTTCATGGTATTTCTGTATTCACTTTGATTTAATTTACACCCTGCTTATATTTGCATAAGTATCTTTGCAAGAGAGTCTTGTGGGGATCATCATCTTACGTATTTTTGTTTCCTCACCACTGTGCCTCCTTGTATATAGTTGGCACTCAGCATTTGTTGGATTGAACTGTCATTCTGCCATACTTTTAAAACATGTTCTGTTTTTTGGAAGTGCCTTTAGTAGCCTTATGGTTGTCTTAGCCTCAGTACTTATTTCCTATCTTTCGATTGACAGTCTTATATTTAAAGATAACATTCCTAAAGTTTATGTGTGGGATACTGTGCAGGTGAAAAGGGAAGATTAACTCTGTCAGGAAAGGCTTCACAGAGGACATTTGAACTGAGTTGTGAGGGATGGTGGGTACCAGGCAGAGAGGGAAAGGTGAGGAGGAGATGAAATCATCAGTTTTCCTGTAACACTTAAATACCTCTGCAATTTTTCATTTTAATGTCATGTATAGTAAGAAACAATTTATTGTTTGCCATTATTATCTGCTTCTCAACAAGTATGTTTTTTGCATAGATTGAAATGTTGACTGTGTCATTTGATGGAGGTACTTTGTTTAGCCTGACTGCCACTTATAACCCAAAGAAATTTTGGCATATCTCTATACAGCATAGCACTTTTCTCAGTTTTCCACTGTTAATTGAGCTTCATCTTTCAACAGGACTTTTGAAGCTTATTTGGCTAGGTTTTGTGCACTTGTTTGGATAAACAGTGCTGTGTGGTGGTGAAGTGCTTGGACTTTTGGAGCTACACTGCTGGGGCAGAATCCTTGCTTAGCCACTTAGGAGCTTCATTAACTGTGGGAAAGTTGTCTCTCCCTTTCCTAGTTACTTAATTGTAAAATGGGGATTATAATAGTACTTGGCTGAGTTTCCCAGGGCTACTGACCTGGAATACTTCCCCTCCATTTCCTGTTTTCTAAAGAGTTTTTTTTTTGATTCTTTTGAAGTTGACAGCATCCGTTCCTTATTAAAACCTTTAGAACTGGAACTACAAAAGACAGTACATACATACTGTGGAAAAATTTACAAAATATTTATCAAACAACTAATGAAAAGCAAAACATAAATGTAATAAAGTACCATAAACACAGTGACTCAAAACAATAAGGAAATTGAACACCTAAACAATCTGATAAATGAATTAGATTTAACAGACATATACAGAACATTACATCCCAAATCACCAGGATACACATACTTTTCTAATGCTCATGGAACTTTCTCCAGAATAGATCACATGCTGGGACATAAAACAAGCCTCAATAAATTTAAAAAGATTGAAATTATTCAAAGCACATTCTCTGACCACAATGGAATACAATTAGAAGTCAATAACCATCAGAGACTTAGAAAATTCACAAATACCTGGAGGTTAAACAACACACTCCTAAACAATCAGTGGGTTAAAGAAGAAATAGCAAGAGAAATTGCTAAATATATAGAGACAAATGAAAATGAGAACACAACATACCAAAACCTGTGGGATGCAGCAAAAGCAGTACTGAGGGGGAAATTTATAGCACTAAAGGCATATATTAAAAAGCAAGAAAGCCAAAATCAAAGAACTAATGGCTCAACTGAAGAAGCTAGAAAATGAACAGCAAACCAATCCTAAACCAAGTAGAAGAAAAGAAATAACAAGGATTAAAGCAGAAATAAATGACATAGAGAACAAAAAAACAATAGAGAGGATAAATATCACCAAAAGTTGGTTCTTTGAGAAGATCAACAAGATCGACAAGCCCCTAGCTAGACTGACAAAATCAAAAAGAGAGAAGACCCATATAAACAAAATAATGAATGAAAAAGGTGACATAACTGCAGATCCTGAAGAAATTAAAAAAATTATAAGAGGATACTATGAACAACTGTATGGCAACAAACTGGATAATGTAGAGGAAATGGACAATTTCCTGGAAACATATGAACAACCTAGACTGACCAGAGAAGAAATAGAAGACCTCAATCAACCTATCAGAAGCAAAGAGATCCAATCAGTCATCAAAAATTTTCCCACAAATAAATGCCCAGGGCCAGATGGCTTCACAGGGGAATTCTACCAAACTTTCCAGAAAGAACTGACACCAGTCTTACTCAAACTCTTTCAAAACATTGAAGAAAATGGAACACTACCTAACTCATTTTATGAAGCTAACATCAATCTAATACCAAAACCAGGCAAAGATGCTACAAAAAAGGAAAACTACCGGCCAGTCTCCCTAATGAATATAGATGCAAAAATCCTCAACAAAATACTTGCAAATCCAATCCAAAGACACATTAAAAAAATCGTACACCATGACCAAGTGGGGTTCATTACAGGTATGCAAGGATGGTTCAACATAAGAAAATCAATCAATGTATTACAACACATTAACAATTCGCAAGGGAAAAATCAAATGATCATCTCAATAGATGCTGAAAAAGCATTTGACAAAATCCAACATCCGTTTTTGATAAAAACACTTCAAAAGGTAGGAATTGAAGGAAGCTTCCTCAATATGATAAAGAGCATATATGAAAAACCCACAGCCAGCATAGTACTCAATGGTGAGAGACTGAAAGCCTTCCCTCTAAGATCAGGAGCAAGACAAGGATGCCCGCTGTCACCACTGTTATTCAACATTGTGCTGGAAGTGCTAGCCAGGGCAATCCAGCAAGAGAAAGAAATAAAAGGCATCCAAATTGGAAAAGAAGAAGTAAAACTGTCATTGTTTGCAGATGATATGATCTTATATCTGGAAAACCCTGAGAAATCGACGATACAGCTACTAGAGCTAGTAAACAAATTTAGCAAAGTAGCGGGATACAAGATTAATGCATGTAAGTCAGTAATGTTTCTATATGCTAGAAATGAACAAATTGAAGAGACACTCAAGAAAAAGATACCATTTTCAATAGCAACTAAAAAAATCAAGTACCTAGGAATAAACTTAACCAAAGATGTAAAAGACCTATACAAAGAAAACTATATAACTCTACTAAAAGAAATAGAAGGGGACCTTAAAAGATGGAAAAATATTCCATGTTCATGGATAGGAAGGCTAAATGTCATTAAGATGTCCATTCTACCCAAACTCATCTACAGATTCAATGCAATCCCAATCAAAATTCCAACAACCTACTTTGCAGACTTGGAAAAGCTAGTTATCAAATTTATTTGGAAAGGGAAGAAGCCTCGAATTGCTAAAGACACTCTAAAAAAGAAAAACGAAGTGAGAGGACTTACACTCCCTGACTTTGAAGCTTATTGTAAAGCCACAGTTGTCGAAACAGCATGGTACTGGCACAAAGATAGACATATAGATCAATGGAATCGAATTGAGAATTCAGAGATAGACCCTCAGATCTATGGCCGACTGATCTTTGATAAGGCCCCCAAAGTCACTGAACTGAGTCATAATGGTCTTTTCAAGAAATGGGGCTGGAAGAGTTGGATATCCATATCCAAAAGAATGAAAGAGGACCCCTACCTCACCCCCTACACAAAAATTAACTCAAAATGGACCAAAGATCTCAATATAAAAGAAAGTACCATAAAACTCCTAGAAGATAATGTAGGAAAACATCTTCAAGACCTTGTATTAGGTGGCCACTTCCTAGACTTTACACCCAAAGCACAAGCAACAAAAGAAAAAATAGATAAATGGAACTCCTCGAGCTTAGAAGTTTCTGCGCCTCAAAGGAATTTCTCAAAAAGGTAAAGAGGCAGCCAACTCAATGGGAAAAAATTTTTGGAAACCATGTATCTGACAAAAGACTGCTGTCTTGCATATATAAAGAAATCCTACAACTCAATGACAGTAGTACAGACAGCCCAATTATAAAATGGGCAAAAGATATGAAAAGACAGTTCTCTGAAGAGGAAATACAAATGGCCGAGAAACACATGAAAAAATGTTCAGCTTCACTAGCTATTAGAGAGATGCAAATTAAGACCAGAATGAGATACCTTCTAACACCGATTAGAGTGGCTGCCATTAAACAAACAGGAAGCTACAAATGCTGGAGGGTATGTGGAGAAATTGGAACTCTTATTTATTGTTAGTGGGACTGTATAATGGTTCAGCCACTCTGGAAGTCAGTCTGGCAGTTCCTTAGAAAACTAGATATAGAGTTACCATTCGACCCAGCGATTGCACTTCTCGGTATATACCCGGAAGATCTGAAAGCAGTGACACGAACAGATATCTGCACGCCAATGTTCATAGCAGCATTATTCACAATTGCCAAGAGATGGAAACAACCCAAATGTCCTTCAACAGATGAGTGGATAAATAAAATGTGGTATATACACACGATGGAATACTACACAGCAGTAAGAAGGAACGATGTCGTGAAACGTATGACAACATGGATGAACCTTGAAGACATAATGCTGAGTGAAATAAGCCAGGCACAAAAAGAGAAATATTATATGCTACCACTAATGTGAACTTTGAAAAATGTAAAACAAATGGTTTATAATGTAGAATGTAGGGGAACTAGCAATAGAGAGCAATTAAGGAAGGGGGAACAATAATCCAAGAAGAACAGATAAGCTATTTAACGTTCTGGGGATGCCCAGGAATGACTATGGTCTGTTAATTTCTGATGGATATAGTAGGAACAAGTTCACAGAAATGTTGCTATATTAGGTAACTTTCTTGGGGTAAAGTAGGAACAGGTTGGAAGTTAAGCAGTTGTCTTAGGTTAGTTGTCTTTTTCTTACTCCCTTGTTATGGTCTCTTTGAAATGTTCTTTTATTGTATGTTTTTTTTTTTTTTTTTAATTTTTTTTTTCATACAGTTGATTTAAAAAGGAAAAAAAATTTAAAAAAAAAAAAAAAAAACAAGGGAAAAAATATGTAGTGCCCCCTTGAGGAGCCTGTGGAGAATGCAGGGGTGTTGGCCTACCCCACCTCGATGGTTGCTAACATGACCACAGACATAGGGGACTGGTGGTTTGATGGGTTGAGCCCTCTACCATAGGTTTTACCCTTGGGAAGATGGTTGCTGTAAAGGAGAGGCTAGGCCTCACTATAATTGTGCCTAAGGGCCTCCTCCCGAATGCCTCTTTGTTGCTCAGATGTGGCCCTCTCTCTCTAGCTAATCCAGCTTGAAAGGTGAAATCACTGCCCTCCCCACTACGTGGGATCAGACACCCAGGGGAGTGAATCTCCCTGGCAACGTGGAATATGACTCCCGGGGAGGAATGTAGACCCGGCATCGTGGGATGGAGAACATCTTCTTGACCACAAGGGGGATGTGAAAGGAAATGAAATAAGCTTCAGTGGCAGAGAGATTCCAAAAGGAGCCGAGAGGTCACTCTGGTGGGCACTCTTACGCACAATTTAGACAACCCTTTTTAGGTTCTAAAGAATTGGGGTAGCTGGTGGTGGATACCTGAAACTATCAAACTACAACCCAGAACCCATGAATCTCAAAGACAATTGTATAAAAATATAGCTTATGAGGGGTGACAATGGGATTGGGAAAGCCATAAGGACCACACTCCACTTTGTCTAGTTTATGGATGGATGAATAGAAGAATAGGGGAAGGAAACAAGCAAACAAACAGACAAAGGTACCCAGTGTTCTTTTTTACTTCAATTGCTCTTTTTCACTTTAATTATTATTCTTGTTATTTTTGTGTGTGTGCTAATGAAGGTGTCAGGGATTGATTTAGGTGATGAATGTACAACTGTGTAATGGTAGTGTGAACAATTGAATGTACGATTTGTTATGTATGACTGCATGGTATGTGAATATATCTCAATAAAATGAAGATTAAAAAAAATCAAGAAAAATATTTATTGTTTCACAGATCTGAAGAGACAGAAGACAGAAGTCAAGGTGTCAACAGGACTATTCTCCATCTAAGACCTGTAGGAGAGTCAGTCCTTCCTTGCCTCTTCTAACTTCTGGTGTTTGCCAGCAATCCTTGGCTTTTCTTGGCTTGTAGATGCATCACTCCAATCTCTGACTCTGTTTTCACATGGCGTTCTTACCTGTGTCAGTCTGTTTCTGTGTCCAAATTTCTTCATCTTGCAAGGACACTAGTCATTTTGGATTGCAGGCCTGCCCTCATCCATTGTGGCCACCTCATAACTATTTCCTTCTGTAACAACCCTATTTACAGTAAGATCACGTTCATTTACAATAAGGTCCATCTCATTGCTTTCCAGTACAGCTTCAACACTATTATTACAGTGACTTTTCGAAAATGGAGTAGGATGGAGTGCATGCATTGTAAGCATGCCTGCGCCTCCCGTTTTTTTAACTAGTCCAGCTTTCATTACTTTATCCCAGATATAGTTAGAGCTCTTGGTCACCTTCTCACCCCAGTATCTGTCTTCTTTGCCCTTGAACTTGTTCTTCCTTTGACCTGGAATACTTCCCCTCCATTTCCTGTTTTCTAAAGAGTTTTTTTTGATTCCCCCTGGGATTTATCATAACTTTCTCCTTTCTGTACTGTGAGATCATAGTTCTGTTTAATTCAGTGAAAATATTTGTGAGCATATAGTTTTGTTGAGACTTTAAATGGAGATTTGTGAGATATACTTTTGGTGAGCATGTACTTCTGGTGAGACTTTAAATGGTGAGACTTTAAATTATTGAACTTATTTGAAAAATATCTGAATTAAATTTTTACTTTGCCCCTTTTTTCTAGTGTTCTTTTGAAGTTGACAGCATCCGTTCCTTATTAAAACCTTTAGAACTGGAACTACAAAAGACAGTGCATACATACTGTGGAAAAATTTACAAAATATTTATCAAACAACTAATGAAAAGCATAAGAGACCGTTATGATAAACCACCAGATGAGAGGTGATCCTTGGTGACTGCTAAACTAATTGAATTAAAAGAACAAAATGTCAGAAGATAAGTGCAAAGGGGTTGTCTTAGATGAAGTTTTCAGGAAGGAATTATTTATATGTCTTCAGAATAATTTTTTTTCCTGACATAAGTTAACTGAGCAGCATGTTTATGCAATGAAGAAAAAGTTAAACCCTTGGGCCTCAAGAAGGTATTTTTGATATCTGATGTTTTGTAGCATTATTAGCTATCATTCCAGTATTGATGAAAATATTATTGAATGGTTATAGCCTCCAGACTTCCATTGACTCATATTCTCAAGTGAGAATTATATGGGTGTATGGATGGAGAAAAGTTACCTCATACACAATGGAAACATTCAAACTGTGAATATAGCAATAATTTAATGTCAGCACTAACCTCACTTTAAATGTGTGAGATAAAGTTGTTTACAGGAGCAGAAAAGGTTCTGTTTCTAAAGAAATGTGATGTAACTGATATAACCATTGACAATCTGTGTGTGCCTTTATACATTTCATCTCTGTTTTAAAATATTTTTTGTGACAATCATGTTTAAAATTGTTTTTACATTATAAGTAAGATACATGCTTAAAATTGAGGTGTATAAGAAAGTGTGAAAACTTTGGAGTTTCAGTCAGTGGGATTTTGTTTATCTATGTATTTGTGAGATACAATATTTTCATTTGGTATTTGCTAAAATGTCTTGCCGAAACTCAGATCTAAGATTGTTAAACAGTAATTTGGGAAAATTTCTTATTACTTTTAATGAAAACTTTCAGCTTTACTGGACATTCTGGAAGCAAATATTATGCTGATAATAAAGTGAGAAAATTAATAGTATACTAATCTGATGGTGGAAAATGTGATGGACCAAAATGTATAAGCTACACACTTCCTGTGAACAGTAATTGTAGTTATAATGAAGTGGGAAAAAGTGGTCCATTTAAACTTTTTTTTTCTACCTCAAAATGGCTTCGCAAGATATTTTACAGGAAGCAAATGTATAGAGCCTTACTGTAAGTGGACAACTTTGGAGGATGATTTAGATTAAGAAGATGATTGCTACATCTGACTTCTAGAAAAAATAATTTTGATTGGGTTAATGTGCATATCGTTTTAAGACAGTTAATTTTTTTTTTAATCTTAAAGATAAGAAAAATATTACTTCTCCTGGCATTCTTACCTGCTATGTAATATAACTATAGGTTCTGAGTACTTGGCATATGATGTGCTGGGCCACATACCTCATTTTACTAAGTGCTATATGGTTATCTTCTTTTTTCTCTCTTTGGTATTTTAATACTTAAATAGAGAAGGGAAAATCATGCAGGAAAATTTTATCACTCATGTGAAAATAGTAGCAGTTGGCTTTATGAAGTAATCAGTGCCCCCTGTAGAGACAATGAATATGCAGAAAAAGATGTTCAGGACTGTTTTCCTCTGTCTTCTGCAGTTCGATCAGGAACAGAAAGAGAGAGAAAAGGAGTGAGAGGTAAATTAGAAGTTGATAATCAGTCCAGCACTCTTAACAATAAATAAATTTAGATTGTACAATCTCTACTTCCTTGGCAGAATGCCACGATGAATCTAAGAACCTGTGAACTGTAATGAAATTGAGTCTTCTAAGTAAAAAATGAGAAACATTGAATTTTGAAGTTTGAAGGATGTATATAAGATAATTTCTAGTAGTTGGTAAATGAGATTGCTGCCTACCTATATAAGACTCTTGTGGGGAACTTGTTGAAAGAGCTTCCTGGGTTTCACCCTTTGGAGAGTCTTATACTATGTCTGGCACGGGGTCTACAACCCCCCCCCCCTTTTTTTAAAATGAAAGATGTAAACAATACACAAAAAGAGAGTAGTATGATGATGGTACTTGTCACCCAGATCAGTTATCAATATTTTACCAATTTGTTTCATCTATCCCTTTTATTCTTTGTTGATGTGTCTTGAAGATAATCCCATACATGGTGTTATTTCACCACTGCACACTTTAGTAGGTATATTGAAAACACAGGAACAATTTGGTAACCACAATGACATAATAGCTAACAAATGTAACAACACCTCTTTAGTTTCATCTAATATCTAGTCCTTCAGCCAATTTTTCTGCCTAATGCCATTTTATGGTTGCCTTGTTAGCACATGTTAGTTTATGATTCTGTTTTTAGCAAACACCTCAGATGATTTTGATGTCAGCTAATTTGGGTACCACTGAAAATTATTTTGACAACTTAAAGTTGGAAGTTAGGATACCACAATTCTTGATACAGTTGGTGTATTGTAAAATGTGATTCTGAAATACTGTAATAGAAAAATACCTGGAGTTTTTTACAGGATACAAATGTGTATTATTAGTAAGTTCCTTAAGATTTAATTTCTTCAATTAATAGAGAACCTAAGCCTCATGGACTTTGACCAGGACAATGTAGAGTATGAGCATAGTTTAATCCAACTGGATTGTATACTGTGGTCCAGCACATGTACTGTGGCTTATTTACACTGTCATACACTACATTGTGGATGAGTTGGAAGGTTCTTCATCCATTTTATAGAGAACTGACCTAATTGGTTATTTTGCCATAAACTGGGTTTTGATGAAAACTCCACATAAGAGCTAGTTTTACCTAAAATTAAGGGTATCACAGAAATTCCAAACTATATAAAAATGAATTTTCTAAATTTACCTTGAGACAAGGTAACTTTTTTCTTGAAGTTTTTATTTCAAGAAATACAATTCTCAGAGTTAATGCAGTTAAATTATAGATGGACAACTTATAGAACATATTACATTGTTTTTCAGTATAAACATTCTTTTCATAGAATGTGGTATATCTATGCAGTTTATATAGATTACGTTACGTATTCTTAGAATCTATGCGTTAGAACACTTCTGACCTCAGAAATATCTTTGGGCTACGGTATTACCAAAGCTGAGTGAGTTTTAAAAGTAGTCAAACTTTGTATCAAGTAGCCATCTTAAAAGAACTTGGAAAACCTTTGGAAAATATATATTATGATTTGTATTTTAAGAAAATACATACTTTTATTTTCCCTATGAAAAGCAGTTCATCATGTATAAGCTGACTAACTTATCTTTGGAAGCTTTAGAGCCTGTAACGATATTTCTGCTTGCTCATAACCCTCTCGTCTTGCCTCTAGTCAGATGTTATTGGTGTAATATAAAGAAGACCAGGTTATGAACAAAGATCTTGTTCTAGGGACCTCAGGCATATTATTTAACCTTCTCTGTGCCCTAGGTTTTTTTTGTACAATCAGTATGCCCTACAAACCTCATAAGATGATGAGACTCAGAAGAGATAATGAATTTGAAAGCATGCCCCATGGTTTATGTTAGCACCACACCAGTGTTACTGTTGAAGTTTATTTTCCCCTATTCCTCTGTAGATCATTTTGTTTCTTTAGGCTGAACGTTTTCTGACATAAATCTCCAGTGTGAATGCTTATATTATGTAAGGAGGAATTTTTAGGGAAAGAAGCTAGAGAAGAAAAGAATGATGTAAAAGAATGACCCAAAAAATGGAAAAGAGAGAAAGTGAGAAAAGGAGCGAGAGGAAAGAGAAGGGAATAAGAGTGAGAGTGCCAAAGGCAGAGTAAGAGAAAAGGTGGAATGAGAGCAGGAAAATAGAGAAATAGAGATGGAGAGAAATGTTCTAGAAACATTCACTTTTTAATTTTAGCCCCCCCATCCTATGCCCTGTCTGCTTGCCCTCTAGCTTAGTTCATGAGCCCTCAGGCATCAGGTAAGGGGTGAAGCTACCTTTGTTTGATTTGTTGACAGTAGAATTGTTTCCCAGTCACCTTACTTGACATTTTTTCTTTTTACTGGATCCCAGTTTGTGAGCTAGGACCTGTGGAAACAAGATGACAAATATCTGTGTTCTTTTTAACATTGTCCTTAAATCATCTCAAAATTTATGTAGTTATGCAAGGCTAATCACATAAATTCATCAGGGGAGGTTGGGGGCATTGGATGATGTGGGGCACTGCTTTGTTAGGTGTCAAGAGGCTCAGGAATTTATTTAAATAAACATTTTCCCCAGATTATCCTAATAGGAAGCCAGGTTTGGGAATCACTGCTCTGCCTTGAATGGCACCTTGAACAGTATGTCACATCTATTTATTCCTTAATAGGTATACTTTCAGTTGAGCTGTTACGAATGGATTCTAGAGAGCAGGAGATAGCAGAAACTCTTACAGGGAAAAAACTTAAAAGATTTTATTCATTGTCTTCTTTTTCAGAAGTTTGTATTGAAAGTAATTAGTATCTTAGTAATCAGAACCTCTGAGGTATGTTTTTTTTTTAAAGAGACTTCTGATTGGTTTTTTTAAATACCTTTTTTGAGTTCCTTAGAGTAAGTAGAGGAAGAAAGTAGGGGTGCAGTATAAAAGGTGTGGGACTAGATATCCATTTATTAAATGTAATTTCAAGTGTCTTAAAACAGTAATTGCTTTATTGCATTTTAATGTTTAATAAAAGTAGATTAAATAATGAGTTGTAATATAGCAGTTACCTTTTATACATTGCCAAAGCAACCTTTTTTTGCCTATTAAACTGTGGCTGAACTATGTTCTGATTCTTTCTTAACTTTTTGAAACTAGATCTTTAAAACAAAGTTATATGAGCTTAAGACAGAAGCTAAAGGGTGGTGCAAGACTTTTCTATTTTTAAAACTAAAAATGAATATTGATGTTATTCACTAGGAATTATAGAATCAAGAGAATATGGTCTTAAAATAGCATGTTGGGCTAGTCAATTTAAACTTGTTTGAAACCAATCTCAAACTTGCTTTTAAATAGAAAGGTATGCATTATCACCTAATTTCTACCAATAATTTCAAGTGGCTAATGGGGTTATTTCTTTAGAATTTTTCGTAAACTTAGTTTTCAAACAAAAGAGAGCCTTTGAAAAGATAGAGGTAAAAACGAGAAATGAAAATTTTTCTCCCTACTGAATACTGTGAATACACTTTGGAGGGTCCGTGGTCAAACATTGTAATATCAAACTTAACTGATATGAAACCTTTGAATACGTTTGGTTTATATATACAGTACTAATATGTACATGTTCATATGCTTATGTATCACAATCCCTTGTAAAAATTGGTGGAGAGAATGTAACAGTTTATATTCTGCTTTAAAAGTGAATTGACTTTGACTATGATGGAAAATAGCTGTTTTCAACCTTTTATAAAGTCTCTTCAAGGAATATTAGAATGTGGTGCAAAAATAATTCAGGGTTTTAGCATTGCTGTAGCATATGGCATCTTTTCAAAACTTAGTATAACTCACATGCATTATCATCAGTATTTGAGAGCTGGACCACTGGTTTTTGATGGATGCTGTAGCAGAAGACCCATGAAGGAGATTGGACATATTACTCAGAACATGAACGCACAACAGTTTATCCTTGTTCCTGAAATTGGAAACTGGAAGAGATCACAGATGTTTGAATTGTTCACAAGCATTTAAAATATTAATATTTTGATTAGTAATAATTGTAAAGCTGCAAGATGGCATCTTGGTGTACTGTGATGTATAGAGATTACTATCCTTAAGCTACTTTTTACCTTTAAATATTTAGAATAATTTGCCTGTCCTCCTTCAAATATTTTGTGCATTTTAACATTATTAAAGTGGAGTATAAGATTACAGATTCAGTTCTAACCTGAGAAAAATAGAAAATTTCTTTGTTCTGTTGGGGGAATTCAACTCATCTTTTTCTTAAGAAATTGTGTTGCTGTTTCTAAATAAACATTTATTCAATAAATGTATAATTTCCCCCAAATGAAGTGTCTGAATTATTCTAGCAATCAAAAATAATTTTAGAACCTCGATGAATTTATCAGCAGGATACTTAATAACTAGGAGTCTAGAGGGAAGGCACATCCTGGATTGACTAATTCAGCAGCTGCACACCGTCATCAGGAAGGTAAGTACCTTTGATCTTTCCATTACCATTATTACTGTGCCTCATGATCCCAAAGTGACTGCCAAAGTATTCCAGGTCACAAATGACAACCAGAGGCAGAAATGTATGTCTTTTTTTTTTTTACTCTTCTCCTTTTATTCAATTTTATGGAGATGTATTCACACACCATATAATCTATCCAAAGTATACAGTCAGTGGCTCACTGTATCATCATATAGTTGTGCATTCATCACCACAATCAATTTTAGAACATTTTCATAACTCAAAAAAAATAAAAATAAAAAAGAAAACCCAAAATATCCCATACCCCTTATCCCTCTCCCCCATTTTTTTGTCTTTATTTTATTACTTACCTGTCCATCCATTGGACAAGTGGAGTGTCATTGGATAAATGAAGTGTCATTCACAGGATTTTGACAATTACACAGTCACATGTTAAAAGCTATATAGTTACACAATCATTATCAAGGATCAAGGTTACTGGATTACAGTTCAACAGTTTCAGGTATTTCCTTCTAGCTATTCTAATACACTAGAAACTAAAATATCTATATAATGCATAAGAATAATCTCCAGAATAACCTCAACCCTATTTCAAATTTCTTAGCTGCTGAAACTTTATTTTGTTTCATTTCTTTTCCCCCTTTTGGTCAAGAAGGCATTCTCAATTACACAATGCCAGGGCCAGGCTCACCCCCAGGAGTCATGTCCCACATTGCCAGTGTCCTTTTTATAAAAGGAAGATTTCTCTTGCCCATACCCACTGCCCCTCATAGCTAAGCAATGCCTATGTCTAAAACAATTACTTTATAAAGGGAATAAAGCTTTTGGAATTGGTTCAGACCACGAAGATTCACTCCTTGAATTTGGAAGTGGCTTCGCCTTAAGGAATGTCTACTTGGAGAAGAACATGAGTGTTCTGGTGGTATTAAAGAAGGTAGTGGGGTAAGAGGCCAGGGTGTTTGTGAAACAGCCCTTGGGTAGGCAACAGGTCATATGTTATTTTGCTTGCCCAGCTATTTCCTGTAATTTCCAGGGGGATTGTGGTAGATTACCCACAGTTATGTACCCCAGTTTAGACTTTCTTGGACTTGGTCCACATTCCTGTGGGTGTGAAGTCATTGTAAACAGGATCTTTTGAAGATGTTATTGTAAGTTTATTGTAAGTTAAGGTGTGGCCTAAGTGAGTGAGGTTCCATCTTAATTTGTATTATTGGAGGCGTTATAAAGGGAAACTGGAAGCCAGGATCACAGAAAGCCATAGGGAGGAACTGGAAATCAATGGGACCAAAAGAGAAAGGGAAAGGACATTGCCATGTGACTGGAAAACCAGGGAACCTAAGGATTGCCGACCAGCCAGAATACTACCAAACCCAGAAGAAATCAAGTTTTCTAGCTAATGCCTTAATTTGGACTTTGAGCCTCTGAAACCACGAGCCAATAAATACTTGTTTAAGCTAACCCCATTGTGTGGTATCTGTCATGTCAGGAAAGCTAATCCAGGGGTGAAATTTCAGATCTATAGAAGAGTGCAATAGAAATGGCTGAGTGACTTTATATGAGCTATTAATAACATTAATTTAGCTTTAAAAGGTCTATAGTGTTAGGATCTCAGCAGTTCTCATTTTTAAAATATTTCATTATTGATCCCATATAATAAGCATTATTGGTTACAATCAGAGTATTTTAAAAGATTGTTGAGATGATGACTGGGCTTCTTGAGAAGAGTTTTAAAATTTTAAAGTTCCTTTAAATTAGTGATTAAAATGTATTAATCATTATTAGCAACCTTCATGTGTTAAATTGTATCTTCATCAATTATAAAGCATCTGTTGGAACAAAAATTCAAACAGTACAGAAGAATTAAAAGTATATGAAGTATTACAGCCTCTTTTATCCACCACTGTAAACATTTGGTGTGTATCCTTTTAAGATTTTTGCTGTGCACGTGGGTATAAGAAATGGACAATCAATTATGGTACTAAAAATAGCTTCTGCTTTACATACTTTTCTATAGTGCCTTTCTTCACATAATGTATAATGACAGCTGTATTACTCAGAGTTCTCTAGAGAAACAGACCAGTAGGAGATATCTGTAAATACGAGATGTATAAAAGTGCCTGACAAAACTGTGGAGATACACGAGTCCAAATTTTGTAGGGCAGGCCACAAGTTGGCAACTCTGATGAAGGTCTTTGATGAACTCCCCAGGAGAGGCTGTCTGGCTGAAGGGGAAATGAAAGTTCTCTCTTCTCGCTTAAAGGTCTTCAACTTACTGGATTAAATCCAACTGATTGTACTCTCTCATTGCTGAAGACACTTTCTTAGTTGATTGTAGATGTAATCAGCCACAGGTGTAATCAATTGATGATTTATTAAACCAGCTCTCTGGTTTATTAACTAGCCATGAAATACCCTTGCAGTAACGGTTAAGCCGTTGTTTGCTTGACCAGACAACTGGGCACTATCACCTGGCCAAGTTGACACCAGAACCTAACCACCAGAATCCATGCCTTGTCAACTGGCAGCTATACACATCACCTTAAACCATACTTAATCTCTAAAGACAGCACAGTAACAGACATGTTTTTGCCTAATGATACCCAGCTGTCCTGCATACAACTGGAAACAATGTCCCCAGAATAGGGTGAAAGTCCTTGGGTAAAATTCTCTCTTAACCTTGATATCCTATAACTTAAATACTATTACATGAACAACACAACTTACGTCATAAAAGAGAATAAGAGAAGAAAGTAAAGATATTTGAGTTAAGATATTTTCTTTATGTGTAAATACAAACAGAACAAACGAAATATTTATACCATCACATCTCTCCTGTCAACACATTAGATCCATCTCATTCTTCTTTATAGCTGCATATTACATCATAGTAGTGTCCTTCAGTAGAGATTAGTACATAGAGTTCTGAAGTACAAAATGCAAGAAGTTTTAGCTAGATATAGGGGAAGTTAACTACTTTTCCCATTTTTCTAATTGTGTGCTTTAAGTATCAATTTGTGAATAAATGAACTGCAATATACCTCAAGCACCAAAGTAAATGTCAGATTGTTATAATTCTGTTTTTTTAAATTCAAAGGGTGAAGATTTTTGTAATGTTTAGTCAGTATGTTAATACACAGCAACCATGTTTTGTGAGACTTGCGTGTCTAAGAATTGTTATTTCAAGGTTGTTCTACTTTTTCCATCCTCTTTTGGAGTCTTGGGCAGAGGGAAAGTGTCTTAAAGAAGTAATGTCTGTATTGAAATATGCAGAATAAGTAGCAGTTAGTCAGGCAAGAAAGGCAAGTTGGGTGTTCTAAGCAGAAAACTATGTGCAGTGTTCCAGGTTAGAGATACTTTGTTGAGTTCTGGGCACTCCAGTTGGGTTGGAATGTCTGTATCCTACTCCCACAGCCACTACCTTAGGTCAGGCCACCTTTATCTCTTACCTAGATTATGGTACCAGCCACCTACCTGGTCTCCCAGCCTCTATTTTGTTCCTTTCCAGGCTGTTCTCCAAAAGGTAATCAGAATGATCTTCCTAATACATCAATCTGATAACATCTCTGTCCTGCTTAAAACTCTGCCATGGAATGCAGTGCCTTCAGGATAAAATCCAAATTCCAGAATGTGTCTGACACTAATTTACTACTCTGGCCTTGACTTTCAAAATACCACCGTCCCCACCCCAAACTTGTTTTTTTCTTAACAGTGCATGAGAGAGGATCTAAGATGGCAGCATAGAGAGGAGTAGAAGCTAGTTAGTCCCCCTGGAACAACTAATAAACAACCAGGAATAACTATAAATAATCTGAAATAACTGGGGGGAACAAACATGACCGTCCACTCATCATACACCAACCTGAATTGGGAGGAATGCCCGAGATCGCAGCATAAAATCTGTAAGTAAAAACTGTGGATCCAAGCCGGGAGACCCTGCCCCTGCCCCCATCGCAAGCTGTGAATCCTTGTGGTGCTAGAGAGAAGCTCTCTCCCAGCAAGTGAATATAGCTCAGCTGAGCTCCAACTGGTGTTATTAATTAACAAGTGTGGACTGCTCACTATGAGCTACAAAACCCCAATAAGCAGACAGAGGCTTTGGGTGACTACTGACCTTGGAGAGCTGGAGGGTGGCTGCGGACTGGCTTTGTGTCCCTGTTTTGGCTCAGTGGAGAAAGCCTCTGCCATTTTGAGTTCCCAGCACTGACTCAGACAAGGGTGGAGACAGCACAGGTAGGGTCTATTCAAATGCTAATGATCTCTCCCTAAGGGGGTTATCTTCCCTGAGAGGAAAGAGGTGGGACCCAGCTCTACTACCTGCCTTCCATTCAGAACCAGACCCCAGAGCCTGGGGGAAAACAGCCATGGGCCACACCTCCTTACACCAGTCTGGAGTTACAGGCTGACAGGCACCACCTGCTGGGCAGAAAAGCACTGTGACCTGAGGCATCACAGGGTGTACCAACTTTCTAAGAATCACCCTCAGGGAAACCGGATACTGAATATTTCTTCCTTCTGGGACCTGAGCCCATTCTGGTCTGGGAAAACCTGATTGGGGTAACCAAGGAAACCATGCCTAGACCGCAGAAAACTACAACCTACACTAAGAAAAACAAAGTTATGACCCAGTTAAAGGAACAAACTTATACTTCAACTGAGATACAGGAATTGAAACAACTAAGTCAATTCAAAAAGTTTAGAGAAGATACGGTGAAAGAGATGAACTGTATAATGAAAACACTGGGCATACATAAGGTGGAAATTGAAAGTTTGAAAAACCAACTGGCAGAATGTATGGAAATGAAAACCACAACATGAGATGAAAGACATAATGGAAACATGCAACAGCAGATCTCAAGAGGCAGAAGCAAACACTTGGGAACTGGAGAACAAGGCACCTGAAAGCCTACACACAAAAGAACAGATAGAGAAAAGAATGGAAAAATATGAGCAATGTCTCCGGGAACTTAAAGACAAAACAAAAAGCAAGAATGTTCATGTCATTGGTGTCCCAGAAGGAGAAGAGAAGGGAAAGGGGCAGAAGCAATAATAGAGGAATAATCAATGAAAATTTCATATCTCTTATGAAAGACATAAAATTACGGATCCAAGAAGTGCAGCGTACCCCGAACAGAATAGATCTGAATAGGCCTACGCCAAGACATTTAATAATCAGATTATAAAACATCAAAGATAAAGAGAGAATCCTGAAAGCTGCAAGAGAAAAGCAATCCGTCACATACAAAGGAAGCTTGATAAGACTATGTGCAGATTTCTCAATAGAAACCATGGAGGCAAGAAGGAAGTGGAGTGATATATTTAAAATACTGAAAGAGAAAAACAACCAACCAAGAATCCTATGTGTGGCAAAACTATCCTTCAAATATGAGGGAGAGCTTAAAATATTCTCTGATAAACAGACAGTGACAGAGTTTGTGAACAAGATACCTGCTCTACAGGAAACACTAAAGGAAGTACTGCAGACAGAAAGGAAAAGATAGGAGTGAGAGGTTTGGAAAACAGTTTTGGGAGATAGTAGCACAGCAGTGTAAGTATACTGAACAAAGATGACTATGAGTATGGTTGAAAGAGGAAGGTTAGGACCATGTGGGACACCAGAACAAAAGATGAATGATAAAGACTGGCACTGTGTAACTCAGGGAAACCTAGGATGCTCAACAATTGTAATAAAAGGTACAACTATGTTTTTACATGAAGTAGAACAAATGAATGTCAGCATTGCAAGGTGTTAAAAATAGGGTGGGATTGGGGGGAAAATACAATCAATGCAAACTAGAGACTGTAATTTACAGAAATGTTGTATTATGCTTCCTTTAATATAACAAAGGCAATGTACCAAAGCTAAATGCATATGGGGGGTGGGGTGGGGAGTAGGGGAAGGGTATGGGACTCCTGGCATTGGTGATCTCGTCTGACTCTTTATTCTACTTTAGGTTAATGCTGTCTTTCCTTTTGTTGCTTTCTAGCTGTCAAGTTTTGTGTTTTTTTTTTTTGTTTGTTTTCTTTCTCTCTTTCTCTTTTTTTCTTGTTTTGTGTCTGCCTTCTTTGACTCTTCCTCCTTCTTTGTGGAAGAAATGGAGATATCCTTATACAGATAGTGGTGATGGTGCTGAATACTTAAATACGTGACTATATAGGGAACCAATGATTGTTTACTTAGGATGGAATGTATGGTGTGTGAACAAAAGCATCTTAAAAGAAATGGGTTGATGAAGAAACCTTGAGGGCACTATATTGAGTAAAATAAGACAGACACATAAAGGCAAATATTGCAGGGTCTCAGTGTTATGAACTAATTATAATATGTAAATTCATAGACATGAAATATAAGTTACCAGGATATAGAATGATGCTAAAGAATGGGGACTGGTTTCTTATTATGAGCAGAATGCTCAACTAGGGTGAACTTAAATGTTTGGAAATGGACAGGGGTGATGGTAGCATGTTGTGAGAATAACTAACAGTGCTGAAAGGTGTGTGAAGGTGGTGGAAAGGGTAAGCTCAGAGTCACGTATGCAACCAGAAGGCAAGTTGGAGGTTAAAAGATGGGAATGTATAAAACAGTGAATTTTGTGGTGGACAATGTCTGTGATTAACTATATAAATATTAGAAATCTCTCTCATGAACTAGAACAAATGTATGACACTTTAACTAGAATTTAATAATAGAGAGGCATATAGGAAAAAAATATATACCTATTGTAAACTATATACTACATTTAGAAGTATTTTAACATTCTTTCATCGATAGCAAAAACGTACTATACCAAAACTATGAATCAATAATGGAGGGGTGCATGGTTAGGGTTATAGGAGGATTTGAGTTTCCTTTTTTTGTCTTCATTTCTTTTCTGGAGTGATGAAAATGTTCTAAAAATGGAAAAAAAAATAATTGTGTTGATGGATGCACAGCTGTATGATGGTACCATGGGCAATTGATTGTACACTTTGCATCTTTGGATAGTTGTATGATATGTGAACAATCTCTGATATATATAAATATATATATATATATTTATATATACATGTATATAACAGTGCATGAGAAGATATTTCCCCCATCCCCCTGCTAATTCTTTTAATTTTTTACAATCTGATGGAGAAAAAAAAATAATCTGGTGGTGATTCTAATTTGCATTTTCTGCCTGCTAATGAATGTCCGATGAGCAAGTAGCAGATTACTTAAAACAAAAAGACTAACAATTTATTATACCTAACTGTGTGAGTTCCTTCAGGTTGCTGTAACAAATTACCACAAACTTGGTGGCTTAAAACAACACATTTAACCTCTTAAGTTCTGAAAGCCAGAAGTCTGAAATTAATTTCACTGTGCTAAAGTCAGAGTGTTGACAGGGCCGATCCCTTCTGGAGGCTCCAGAGGAAAATTTGTTCTTTGTGTCTTCCAGCTTCTGGTGGCTGCTGGCATTCCTTGACTTTGGGCACATCACTCAGCCTCTTTCTCTGTGGTCACATTGCCTTCACTTCTGTCTGTGTCTTCTTGTCTGTATGAAATCTCCTATCTTGCTTTTATGAAGACATGTGGTTACATCTAGAACCCACCTGGGTAATCTCCCATCTCAAAATCCTTAATCACATTTTTGCTACATAAAAAGTGGTGATGATGGTAGTACAACGTTGTGAGTATAATAAATCGCACTGAATTATATATGTGAATGTGTTAAAAGGGGAAATTTTAGGTTGTATGTATGTTAATAGGATAAAAATGAAAAGATGAAACAGGACTATACAACACAGTGAAACTTATTGTAGACAATGGACTATAGTTAATAGTACCATTACAAAAATATTTGTTTATGAATTATAACAAACATACCACACTAATGCAAAGGTGTTAATAGGATGATATATGGGAAATACTACACCCTAATGTAAACTATGGATAGCTAATAGTACAGTTATAATAATCTTTCATCAGTTGAAACAAAGGAATCACACTAATGCTAAGGGTTAATAATGGGGAATATTTGGGAACACTAGTTTTTTTTTTTCTTCCAGTTAATAGGTCATTTTATTAATGAGTATACTTTTCATACCAAATTTAATTTCTGTATTCAGCATTATTTTTTTCAGGAAAATTCATTGTTTTTTCAATTAATTGAAGCAAGAGAATATAGAAATAATACTAAAAACTGATATACAACTTATAAAATTAATTTTGTGTCAATTTTAAACAAACTCACTCGTTTTACACTTCACTGCCAAGTGTCCTTATGAAATAGGTAATTTCTCCATAGTTTCGTTTATCAGGAACCCTCTAGATATCTGATAACTTGTTTGCTTATGATTTTAGACGGACAACTGTATCTAGAATTCAGATTGCCCCAGTTCAAATGTCACAGCTTACATCAAAACAACTTTTTAAAGTTTCTTAAACTTTTCAAATTAAGCAAGATACTATTTGCAAAGAACAAGGCCCATTTTAGATCAGTATCTTAACCAATGGAGTTTTATTTGAATGGGTGATAATTCTTATAAAAGTATTTTTTGATATGAGCTAACTTATTTTTTTCTGCAATGTATTTTCATTTTGAAATTTTCCACCCTCATATTTCTTTGGGAGTTGATCCCCCTCATATTGTGTACAGCTTGCCTATATCCTGAGCCTGAAGACCGAGATCAGCTTCTCCATATACTTTTCTATTTGATCAAGAGGCCAGATGATGAGCAAAGGTGGGTATGAGTACTTCACTAGGAAATTAATACAGCGTTGACTTATTAATTTTATAAACTTGGCATCAAGATTACCATTTTAATATAAAAATGTCTTCTTCCTTTCCCAATAATTTATTTTATTGGCTCTGTACTTTTCCACCATCATGGTATCACTCCTTGATGGTTTCAGACTCTACATTTTAGACTATAGTGTTATCATCAAGAATGCTTCCCTCCCCACCATCTTTTTTTTTTTTTAATTAAATTCAGTTTTATTGAGATATATTCACATACCATACAACCATCTATGGGGAACACTAGTTTTCATATGATTTTTCTGTAAACCTACAACCTCTTCTAATAAGTTGGGGAAAAACAAAAAGACACGTGATTGCATTTAGAACCCACCTGGATAATCTCCCTATTTCAAATCCTTAATCACATTTTTGCCACATAAGGTAATATGAGATCTGAGGATTGGGGCCGGATATCTTGTGGGACATTTTTCAGGTACCCCCACTAACAGGAAGGAAAAACATGGAGCATATTTCAGACTATTGAGACAAAAGGGCTGTGATTCAAGAGAAGTATACTCAGCCAAGGTATTATTCATTTATGAGGACAAAATTTTTTTGGAATGCAAATATGTAAGAATTTTGCCATTCCTATACCTTAGTGAGGAAATTACCTAAGGAAAAACTACTCTAAATGGAAATTAAATGAGAACATAGATCTCAGTATAAAGAAAGATTCAGAGACAACAGCGGTGAACAATGAATCTTATAATTTTTATAGTAAACCAAGATGGGAGTGATAACGTGGTAGGGAACTGTAGTGGAGTCAAGAGTCTGTAAACCAAGAAATACATTGTAAGAGAAAGTGAAATAGCTTGGAACTAAAATTTTAAACCGAAATTCATAAATTTGGAGAGGAGGAGAAGAAATGAGAAGAAATATAGAAATACTACAAGGAAGTACCACAAACTGGGTAGAGTAAAACAACAAGAATTTATTGTCTCAGAGTCCTGGAGGCTAGAAGTCTAAAATCAAAGTGTCATTAAGGCCAGCCTTCCTCTAAAATCTGTAGGGTTCTGGTGGTGGCTTGCTGGCAATCCATGACAAAACTGAATGTCTGCCTTTGTGACATAGTTATCTTCTGTGCCTGTCTTTCTGTTTCCACATTTTCTCTCCTTATAAGGATGCCAATCATATTGCATTAAGCCTCATCTTTACTAATAACATCTTTAAAGATCGTATTTCTACACATTACTTCTATTACTCTTCTTTGGCCCAGAACTTAGTCACATGGACACATCTAGCTGCAATGGAGACAGGGAAATGTATAGCATATTTTGAATATTCATAAGCCCTAATAAAATGTCATATCTACTACCAAAAAAGAAGAGACTAGATATTTGGGGAAAATAGTCTGCCACACCTTGCATGTTTGAAAATGTGTTTTTTTCTATACTTCACCTGTTGGATAATTTAACTGGGTATAGAATTCTAATTTGTTCTTCGAAATTGTCTCCTAATTTCTAATGTTGTTGAAATATCTGAGGAAACTGATTTTTGAGCCATTGTATGTGACCTGGTTTTCCTTCTTGAAACTATGAAGATCTTCTCTTCTTCTTGGAGTTCTTTTTTCCTTCATTATGCTGGGTATTTAATCTCTTTTGATTTGGACATTTGGTGCCTCAGTTCTTGGAAATTTTCTTGAATGATTTCTTTATGTATTTTATTACTCTTTCTATTTTTCAGATGTTGTGTGTCCTGGAATAGTTCTCAAATTATCATTTCTCTCCTATTTTTTAAAAGCCTAATATTACCTTCCAAACTTCTATTGAAGGCTTTAAAAAAAATTTTTTTTTGTATTTTTATGAATTTTAATTTCCAAAAATATTATTTTGTTCTCTGAATCTTCTTTTAAATAATGAGGTAACTAAAAGCTGCCTGGAAACTCTGCATGGGTGGGATGTATCACCTGATGGGTGTTTTATTTGGAGCCTCTGATTTGTCAGTATCTATGAGTCTTTTTCTTTGGCTGGTCAGATTCCTCAGAGAGGAACCTTTGCTTATGTAGTTTGAACCTGGCTTCCATATTATGGGATCTAAGAGTTGGGACATGCCTTTCACTTACCCTCTCCCCACGTTTTTGGTACAGTAACCCCTCACACTCATTTGAGCCTTTTTAGTTTAAACTCTCTAAATAGTTAAACTCCAGGCTTCTGCCTTATTAGAGGAATGGAGCTGGAAAGTTGCACAGGGTTGAGGAGAAGACCTGGAAGGGAGTCTAAAAGCTTTGTATACAGATTTTCAGCTAATTCTCATGAATTGAGTCCTACCTTCCCCTACTTTCAGTGGCACCCTTGTTCCAATACTTGATATTTTCCAGGGTTCTTTGATTCAAATAGCTTGTTTCTGGGCTTTCCCACTGCCTGCTTACATTTCAGCAAAGAAGATGGTCAGTAAACTCTTGTTCAGTTGCTTTCCAGGCTTCAAATTGTTGTTGCTGCTTTCATCTCTTTTCCTGTTTTCTTTTCCTTGGGGATTTATGCCTCTGCCTCTCCCACTTGAATATCAGAGTGGGGGTTAGCCCAGAAGGAAAGGTAAATATGTGAGTTCAACTCTGTTTTTGGTTCAGCAATTTGTTATTGTTGTTTTTTAACATATGAAGTTTTAATTCTCTTTTCTATTTATGACTCTCACTTTACTATCCGTATAGTTTAGTGAAACTAATTACATGCAAAAGACTCATTTAGTTAACTCTGGCTGTTTTAAGCTGTATCTGCTTCCAAAAAACCTTTACTCTACCCTTCAAATATGAGTTTTTTTAAAGGAACCTAGCTTTTTCCAATAGTTTGTACTTAGCACAAAGTTTGATGCTTTGTGCTTTATATTTATTATTTCATTAAATTTTTATAACAGTCAGAGGAGTTAGATAGTACTATTCCTGTTTTATACATTAGAAGAAAAGAGAGACAGGTATGTAATTTGCCTAGGGCAAAGTAACTTTTAAGAGGCCAAACCAGACTTCAGTGCTCTCTTTCTTTTTTGTTGTTGTTGTTTTGTTTTGTTTTTTTTAAATATTCATTTTATTGAGATATATTGACATACCATGCAGTCAGACAAAACAAATCATACATTCGATTGTTTACAGTACCATTACATAGTTGTACATTCATCACCAAAATCAATCCCTGACACCTTCATTACCACACACACTAAAATAACGAGAATAATAATTAAAGTGAAAAAGAGCAATTAAAGTAAAAAAGAACACTGGGTACCTTTGTCTGTCTGTTTGTTTGTTTGCTTCCTTCCCCTATTTTTCTACTCATCCATCCATAAACTAGAGAAAGGGGAGTGTGGTCGTTATGGCTTTCCCAATCCCATTGTCATCCCTCATAAGCTACATTTTTATACAATTGTCTTCAAGATTCATGGGTTCTGGGTAGTAGTTTGATAGTTTTAGGTATCTACCACCAGCTACCCCACTTCTTTAGAACCTAAAAAGGGTTGTCTATATTGTGCATAAGAGTGCCCACCAGAGTGACCTCTCGGCTCCTTTTGGATTCTCTCTGCCACTGAAGCTTATTTCATTTCCTTTCACATCCCCCTTTTGGTCAAGAAGATGTTCTCCGTCCCACGATGCCAGGTCTACATTCCTCCCCGGGAGTCATATTCCACGTTGCCGGGGAGATTCACTCCCCTGGGTGTCTGATCCCATGTAGGGGGGAGGGCAGTGATTTCACCTTTCAAGTTGGAGTGCTTTCTTTCTTAACCACAATGCAAAAAATATGCACCCTTTTGTTTTTTACCTTGTTCTTTCTTATTCCATTACTATATTGCCTTTTTTGGGGGGAAATATAGTTAACTACTGATTGAATCATTTAATTTTCATTCCTAAAGAGAATTTCTCTTGGTTTTTATATTAACACCATTTTAAGTCATTTGAGATGAGTAATTTATTAGGGTGCTGTAATGTGCTTTTCACTACCCTCATGCTCCAGGAGGCCAGTTTATCTCATACTTTTCCTTTTGATAGTTTAGCACCATATCCACAGCTCTGTAATTATATGCTGCACACAACACATTCGCTTGATACAATGTTCATTTTTAAAGAATTGTCAGGTCTGCTGATCATTTGTCAACCTTTTATAACAAAATATCCCCTATGGAAATAATTTATAATATTTATATGTTATTTCAAACACACACTAATTTTGCCTACAGAAAAATCAACTTTCTCTGTAAAAGCAAACAAACAAAAAACCCTAACAACCCCACCCCCCACCCCTAAAGGCTGGCCAAATGTAAATAGAATTTGTGTATGTCTACAGATATCTTGATCTTTGTTTGGAATGGTTGTAGGATACATTAAATATGAAGTTTTTATTATGAATTGTTTAACTGACACTCATTTGCCTTGTGTGTCAGTCTCTCAATTTGCAGAATTAAGATTTATATGTTTACCTTGCCAGGGAGGTGAGGGGTGGACAAGGGGGTGAGAATCAGTAAAGAAATTTTTAAAAAAAGTCCAAAAATTTATAATTATGCTGTCTCTGTCCTTAAAAAAGAATCCACAGTGTTTCAGAGATGCCTTAATTTCCCAGGGAATAAATTGATTACTTCAGACTGCGTATATCAAAGAGGAGGATCTCATATTGATGCCAGCCCATGTCCCATTTATTTTATTTTATTTTTTTTTTAAGAAAGAATAGTTTTTATTAAAGGAATACGTGAAGATGGTTAAATGAAATCAAATGGTTTCAAAAGGTTTACAATGAAAACAACAATCCTCTGCTCTGTGTCTCCCTCACCTCAATTGTTCTTTTCCTCCTCTTAGCTTTTCCTTCTGGCAGTTAACTTCATGTTTTTTCCCCCTAGATTAATTTTTTAGTTTTTCAAATGAATGCATATATTAATACATATATTTTAAGAACCTCTTAAGTTTATTAAAAAATGTATCAGACCCCTGCCCTGTTCCTCCCCACTCTCCAAAGAGTGACTTTTTTTTTTAATCTTCATTTTATTGAGATATATTCACATACCACGCAGTCATACAAAACAAATCGTACATTCGATTGTTCACAGTACCATTACATAGTTGTACATTCATCACCTAAATCAATCCCTGACACCTTCATTAGCACACACACAAAAATAACAAGAATAATAATTAGAGTGAAAAAGAGCAGTTGAAGTAAAAAAGAACACTGGGTACCTTTGTCTGTTTGTTTCCTTCCCCTATTTTTCTACTCATCCATCCATAAACTAGACAAAGTGGAGTGTGGTCCTTATGGCTTTCCCAATCCCCTTGTCACCCCTCATAAGCTACATTTTTATACAACTGTCTTTGAGATTCATGGGTTCTGGGTTGTAGTTTGATAGTTTCAGGTATCCACCACCAGCTACCCCAATTCTTTAGAACCTAAAAAGGGTTGTCTAAAGTGTGCGTAAGAGTGCCCACCAGAGTGACCTCTCGGCTCGTTTTGGAATCTCTCTGCCACTGAAGCTTATTTCATTTCCTTTCACATCCCCCTTTTGGTCAAGAAGATGTTCTCCGTCCCACGATGCCGGGTCTACATTCCTCCCCGGGAGTCATATTCCACGTTGCCAGGGAGATTCACTCCCCTGGGTGTCTGATCCCACGTAGAGGGGAGGGCAGTGATTTCACCTTTCAAGTTGGCTTAGCCAGAGAGAGAGGGCCACATCTGAGCAACAAAGAGGCATTCAGGAGGAGGCTCTTAGGCACAACCATAGGGAGGCCTAGCCTCTCTCCAAAGAGTGACTTTTAATTCCTTCATCAGTTTCATCTGCTGGTTTTTTTTTTCAAAACAATTACTTACATTATTTCTTGATTCATTATTTTACACATTATCTAGTGATTTCCTGATACAACAGATGAGGATTTAGTTCATATACCACCACTATCCCCCCCACCACATTGCCCCCAAATAGTTACCAGATTTGGGGGTTAACCAGTCATCACATCATTATGATTATGTACATATTACTTACTGTTGAAAAAAGCAGCATATTATGCTTTGCTTTCTTTTTTTATATACCTTTTTCTTTTCCTTGGAATTAATGATTGCCTCTCTCCTTTCTTTTTCTTCATTTGCTTTATCTTCAATGAATTTACCTCTTTCCAAATGCCCCAGATCTGTCAACAACCTATTAATATTTTGTTAAAAGCAGGTAATCCATTGTTTCATTTTTACATATTGTTTTCTAAGCCAGTGACATAGCTGGAATATTCCCAGTTTGCTCACATTTCCTGGATCCCATGGCACACGCTTTCTTGGTTTATTTTACTCTTTCATTTTGTTGGAGCATTTCCTTTAGTAGCTTTCCAAGAAAGAGTGCATGGGGGAAACATCTTTTAGTCTTTGCTTGGTTAAAAATGTCTTTATTTTACCCTGCCCTTGATTGATCATATCTGGCTGATTATAGATTTCTCAGTTGAAAAAGGTTTTCTTCTTATAATTTTGAAGGCATGGCTCTACTGTTTTCAGTTTCTTTTTCTTTTATTCCTTCTCTCCTTCCTTCTTTCTTGTCTTAAGTGCATCTCAAATTCAGTGGGTCAAAACCGGAATCAGACTCCACCAGAAAATCCTGCTACCTCTTCTTTAACAATATAACCTGATTCATACAGTTCCTCACTTTGGTAACTTTGGTCCAAGTTACCATCATCCTTCACCTGAACTTCTATTTGGGCTTTCTGCTTAAAAATATATATATATTTCAAACAAACTATGTGTAACTTTATACTTTTTACTTCAGTCACGTTTTCATAAATAATATATGAGATTGATTCCTTTGTCTGACCGATTTTTTTAATACTCTATGGAAGATTTAAGGAAATTCCTTTATTCTGGAGTGTATCCTAATTTTACTGCTGAACATGAGGGGCTCAAGTTCTTACCTTCAACAGTTTTTTCATGAAAATAAACATAAAATGACACAAAATCTAATTATGATAGAAATACCCTAATGAGAAAAATATTCCCCTACTTACCATACTGTTAACAGTCTGCAACACATTTCTTGGATACATGTTGTTCCAGTTTGCTAAAGCTGCCATTATGCAAAATACCAGAAATGGATAGGCTTTTATAAAGGGGTGTTCTGATTTGCTAATGCTGCCATTTTGCAAAACACCAGAGGATTGACGTTTATAATGGGGGTTTATTTGGTTACAAAGTTACAGTCTTAAGGCCATAAAGTGTCCAAGGTAAGACATCAACAATAGGGTATCTTCACTAGAAAAAGGCCATTGGCATTCAGAAAACCTCTGTTAGTTGGGAAGGCACATGGCTGGCGTCTGCTTGTTCCCAGGTTGCGTTTCAAAATAGTGTTCTCCAAAATATCAACTTTCAACGGCCATCTTCAAAATGTCTGTCTCAGCTGCAGCAGCAAGCTCCTTCTGTCTGAGCTCTTATATAGGGCTCTAGTAAACTAATCAAGGCCCATGCTGAATGGTCGGGGCCATGCCTCCATGGAAATTATCTAATCAGTTATCACCTACAGTTGGGTGGGTCACATCTCCATGGAAACAACCTAATCCAAAGTTTCCAACCTAATCAACACTAATATGACTGGCCCCACAAATTGCATCAAAGAACATGGTGTTTTGGGGGACATAATACATCAAAACCAGCACAAGGGGATTTATAAGGTCACAAATTTACAGCTCCAAGGCCATAAAAATGTCCAAACTAAGGCATCAACACAAGGATATCGTCACTGAAGAAAGGCCGATGGCATCCAGAACACCCGTCAGCTGGGAAGGCATGTGGATGGTTTCTGCTGGTCCTTTGTTCCTGGGTTCTAGTTTCAAAATGACTTTCTCCAGAATGTCTCTGGGCTTCTGTCTCTTTTTGCTTCTCTGTCAGCTCCTGTGCATCTAAGCATCTGGGGGGGTCCTCTCTTAGCTTCTCCAGGGTGAATTCTGGGCTTCATCTCTTAGCTTAGCATCTCCAAACTTCTTTCTATTTACATCTCCAAGTGTCTCCAAGCATCTGGAGGTCCTCTCTTAGCTTCTCCGGGGCAAACTCTGGGCCTCATCTCTTAGCTTAGCATAACCAAATGTCTTTCTGTCTGCATCTCCAAGCAGCTGTGTCTGTGTTGGCTCCCAGCTTTTCCTGGGGGCAAACTCTGGATTACATATCTTAGTTCCTCTCCAAAGTGCCTCTCTCAACTTCTCTGAGCTCTTTCTCTCCGTGAGCTTTCTTAAAGGACTCCAGTGATCTAATTAAGACCCACCCTGAATGGGCAGGGGTCATACCTCCATGGAAATGATCTAATCAAAAGGTCTCACCTACAGTTGGGTGGGTCACATCTCCATGGAAACAACCTAGTCAGATGTCCCACCCTATCAAAAGACTAATAAGTCTGTTCACAAAAGATTGCATTAAAGAACATGGCTTTTATGAGGGACATAATAGATTCAAACCAGCACACATATTAATATTTATTAAATATTTATTAAAATTTTGGCTAATAGATGCAATTTGCTTTCATTTGGCAATCTGACATTTTTTGTCAGTACCTCACTGCTGTAGAATATTACATTTTATAGATATATTGGTTAGATATTTCTTTATTGATCAACATTTGGCTGTTTCCAAACTGTCATTTTAAAAAAAGTTGTCAACAAATACTCTTGGTCCTTTTTTTAGTTCAGGATTAATTTCTAGAAATGTAAGCTCTGGGTTCCAAGGATATGAAAATTTTGAAATTTAATTGATATTGCTAATTAAAATGGCTATGCAGAAAATACTGAAAATGTTATTTTCTTGGATATCATAATCTAAATCTTTGCTAACAAGATGGGTAAAAACTACTGTGTTTCATTTTTTAATGTTGTGAAGCTTATTTTCTAACAAACTAATTTTGGTTTCTAGCAATATCCATTCTCCATTCATTACCAATTTGAGTTTAATGTTAGCCATCATGCTTGTTATTAGATTGAGCTCTTTCTGTAAATAGCAGCCTATTTTTTTCTATCATGTAACAAATGTTTGAATCTCACTGATGATGAGAAACATAATTTTTAAAGGTCTCAGACCTTTTCTCTTCTTTTGACCTTCAAAAAGTTAGTCTCTGACCTACCTCTGCCTTCCCTACTGAATATAGTAGGACTTTCAATTCACTCATTTCCTGAAGGAACAGAATTTTTTTCAGAAGGATGATATAACCAGAATAATTTACAGTCCCTATTCTGATCCAATCTTCTTTTAAAATACGAGTTGTAGTTCTTCTGTTTGTAATCCCTTTCTGCCCTTTGGACTAATCTGTCTAGCTCCTGTCTCTGTGGGTCCTGGTGTCAACTCATGATATCAGGGACTTTCCAGCTGTGGGCCGTCTTGGTAGACATGCTACCTAGGCAGCCTCCGGGGACTTAATCCTGACTTTGAGGGATAGGCATTAAAGCAGTCATAACAAGGAATAGTTCACAAATGGTATCTGACACAGTTCAGTTAAGATGAATGGAGAGTAAAACCACCATGTTTAGAAACAATTACCTATAGATTTAAAGTTAATAGAAGTCTGTTTTTCTAATGCGAAAGTACTTTATTTTTTTTGGTGGGGGGAGGGAAACATTGAATTAAGTTAGAAAACATCATCATATTAAGCATTCTTTTCAAACACTTTAAATTTGTACTTAATGCCTTTCTCCTCCTGGACATCAGAAAGAATGCCTGGGTGTTTTGGGAGAAGTTTATATTTCTCTGTATCAATTTCTGGGAAAAATGTGTCACTTTCAAATTCCTGCATGATCCTTGTCACGAACAGTCTAAGACGGCCTGGCTGATTCATGGCTTCCTCATAAACAGAACTGCCTCCCACCATCCAAATGGTGTCTACTTTATTTGCTAATTCAGGTTGCTCAAGTTTTAAGGCATCATCCAGCCTTTTGGCAAGAAAGTGTGCTCCTTGTGGGGGTTCCTTGAGTTCTCTACTGAGAACTAACTTCTGTTCTTTAAAAGCGGATTCTTCTCAGGGGTGGATTTCTACCCATAATCACCAAATTCTGTTTACCTTCTACTGAAGAGGTTGTGGTCATTCTTTGGAAATACTTGAATTCATTTTTGAGCAGGGGCCAGGGCAGGTCTCCGTTCTTGCCGATGCCCATGTTCTGGGACACAGCGATGTTGCAGTTTAGCGGACCAACCATGGCAAAAACAGCAGTAAATCCCATTTATTCTTACTGGAGTTCCTGTTTAAGAAATGAGTAAGAATGCATTGTTACTCAATTGTTGTCCTATAAATAGACATTTGTAAATAGATATTTCTTCTTTAATTTTTTAAAGTTAGGTAACACATTCTCATTAAAAAATTAGGAATACAAAAACTAACAAGGAAAAAAAAACCCTCATAAGCCTCCCACTAGAGATAACTGGTGTTTACATTTGGTATGTAGCTTTTCAGACTTTTTTTCCTATACGCAAACATATATTATGTGGGTCAGGGTTCAGTAGAGAAGCAGAACTGCCATGAATATTATAGGATAAGGGACTGAACATAGACTTTACATATTCATGGAGAGATTTAGAGAAGTGAAAGTCCAGAAGGGGGAGTTGTCAGAGAAAGAGCCACTAACTAGTTCTTCTAAAGTGCTGGTTTGGAAGGACAAGTTGGAGCTTGCAAGGAAATATGACGTGCCATCTGTGTATCACCACAGAGGGGGAGCTTGTCGTGAGGTCTGTGGGAAGCTGTTGCCTCTCTGTACCTGCCTTTTTGTGGGTCTGTAGCTACACATCTGGTGAGAGGTAGAAGCAGGGGCTGAGCTGCTGTGTCCAGTCAGGCCAACGTCAGTAGAGTTGGATGGGGAATGGAGGAGATCAAGAACATTTTGAAAGCCACTGGGCACCTCTCTGTCTGCTACTATATCTGACTGGGAATTCCTTCAGAAAGTAATGGCTGCCAATTCTAACTGGGAACCACACAGGGAAGGGGATTCTGGGAAGAATAGTTCCCAGGTTAACAAAGTTGACAGTAGCACAGCTATATATGCATATGTACATGTTATCTACAGAGTGTTCCATTACCTGTTTTTTTCTCATTAAAACATTGTGAACATTTCCAGTGTTAATATAGAACTTTAGCATCATTTTAATAGCTGCACAGTAGTATCTCATTTTAAGGATTTAAAAATTATTATAAATACTGTTTTTTACTTTGCCAATCATTAATATTGGATGTTTGGGTTGGGCTGCTTCATGGATGAACTGAAGCAGTGTGTTGATCAGGTAAAAGACACCAGGCCAACCCAGGTCTGTGTGGTAGTAGTAAGTTATAAACTTCCATTATTCTAGGAGGTTTAATAAATTCTCATTAAAAACTCACTGTTGTCTCTGATGTACTAATATGAAATTAAAAAGGAAAATCATTCCTCTGAGAAAGAAGTGAGGCAGCCCAGTGGAATGATGACCTTACAAAGATCATTGTCATCAGAGACACGGTTCATGGACATGAAGAGGCCAGAGCCAAGGAAGCCAAAGAGCCTGCTCCTGAGGTGGGCCCCTGGGAACTGCTCAGACATAACCAGAGGACACTTAGGAGGAATTAGTTTCCAACGTATAAAGCTGTTGTGTGTATGTTTTGGGCTGGGGGGTTTGTGGGGACAGGGGAGAAGTACTTTGGTATTTCAGGTTATGACTTGGATATCACAATGTCTTTTTCAAAACAGTGTTTGTTTACTTTTTGGTTTTCTCTTTTGGATTGTGAGCAATTAGAAAGCATGGGCCATGCTTTTGCCATCTTTGTATCTCTAGTGTTTAGAATGTCGAACTAAATTGTGATAGCGCTGATATCAAATGAAGGCCCAGGGTATGTCCAACAGGGCTGGGAGGGCAGGAGAAGTGACGGAGCCTCACCAGCAGCAGTGCTTACCCTTTTGCAAAGTCAGCACTGTGCGGAGATTAATTGTCGATCAGCTGCTTAAGGAGAATGCATATATTTGAATCCCTCAGAAAGGAAAATAATTCAGGGATGGGAAAGCTGAAAAATTATGAAACCTCATATTTTAAAATCCAGCTTTGTTTAGAAATTATAACAGAAGCTGGGCTTTGACTGTTTAATAAGAAACTTTGAAAGAATAGGAGTGTGTCAGTCAGGGTCGCAGGAGGATACTAATGGTACACTCAAATTGAATAACTGAGGAGAGGTTAATAAACTATTTACAAATGTGTGATCAAGGTGTAGGGAAGAGATGGTGGAATACTCCAGGGCTCCTAACAGTGGGGAGCTGGTGCCAATGCTAAGCCTAAACAGGCAAGAGGAAGCAGAGGTTACCAGAACCCAGAGAGCACCTCCTGCTGGGCGGACTTGACTTAGTCCTGAAAGCAGGGAGCCTGTGGTTGGAGTCCTTAGATGTCAGCCTCCAGGAGATCAAACTTGGTTTAGAAAACCAGCGCGAGGTGTCAGATGCAGGTGTTTTTGAGAAGATAAGCCCCGAGCTAGCTGTTACATGCATTTTTTTTTGTATTTTTTTGTATTTATTTATTTGAGATTGTTCAGATACCATACAACTATCCAAAAATCCAAAGCGTACAATCAATTGCCCACGGCACCACCATACAGCTGTGCATCCATCAATACAATTTTTTTTTTCAATTTTTAGAATGTTTTCACTACTCCAGAAAAGAAACAAAGACAAAAAAAAGGAAACTCACATCCTCCCATACCCCTAACCACGCCCCCCCCTCCATTATTGAGTCATAGTTTTGGTATAGTACATTTGTTACTGTTGATGAAAGAATGTTAAAATACTATTAACTGTAGTATATAGTTTGCAATAGGTACATACTTTTTCCCTATATGCCTCTCTATTATTAACCTCTAGTTATAGTGACATACATTTGTTCTAGTTCGTGAGAGAGATTTCTAATATTTGTTTAGTTAATCACGGACATTGTCCACCACTAGATTCACTGTTTTATACATTCCCATCTTTTAACCTCCAACTTTCCTTCTGGTGACATGCGTGACTCTGAGATTACCCTTTCCACCAACTTCACATACCTTTTAGCACTGTTAGTTATTCTCACAACATGCTACCATCACCTCTGTCCATATCGAAACGTTTAAGTTCAACCTAGTTGAACATTCTGCTCATAATAAGCAACCGCTCCCCATTCTTTAGCCTCATTCTATATCCTGGTAACTTATATTTCATGTCTATGAGTTTACATATTATAATTAGTTCATATCAGTGAGATCCTGCAATATTTGCCTTTATGTATCTGTCTTATTTTACTCAATATAGTGCCCTCAAGGTTTCTTCATCAACCCATTTCTTTTAAGATGGTTTTGTTCAAACACTATACATTCCGTCCTAAGTAAACAATCATTGGTTCCCCATATACTCACGTATTTATGTATTGAGCACCATCGCCACTCTCTATGTAAGGACATTTCTTCCACAAAGATGGAGAAAGAGTCAAAGAAGGCAGAGACACAAAAGAAAAAGGCAAGAGAAAGAGAGAAAAACAAACAAACAAACAAACTTGATAGCTAGAAGGTGACAAAAGGAAAGAGCATTAACCTAAAGTAGAATAAAGAGTCAGACAACATCACCAATGCCTGGAGTCCATACCCTTCCCCTATTCCTCAACCCCCCCCCCCCATATGCATTTAGCTTTGGTATATTGCTTTTGTTACATTAAAGGAAACAATACAATGTTTCTGTTAATTCTAGCCTCTAGTTTGCATTGATTGTAACATTTTCCCCCCAGTCCAACCCTATATTTGACACCTTGCAATGTTGACATTCATTCATTCTAGCTCATGTAAAAACATATTTGTACCTTTTTTTACAATCGTTGAGCATCCTAGGTTTCCCTGAGTTACACAGTCCCAGTCTGTATCGTTCGTCTTTTGTTCTGGTGTCCCACATGATCCCAGCCTTCCTCTTTCAACCATATTCACAGTCATCTTTGTTCAGTGTACTTACATTGCTGTGCTACTATCTCCCAAAACTGTTTTCCAAACCTCTCACTCCTGTCTTTTCCTTTCTGTCTGCAGTGCTTCCTTTAGTGTTTCCTGTAGAGCAGGTTTCTTGTTCACAAACTTGGTCATTGTCTGTTTGTCAGAGAATATTTTAAGCTCTCCCTCATATCTGAAGGATAGTTTTGCTGGATATAGGATTCTTGGTTGGTGGTTTTTCTCTTTCAGTATCTTAAATGTATCACCCCGCTTCCTTCTTGCCTCCATGGTTTCTATGGAAAAATCCACACATAGTCTTATCAAGCTTCCTTTGTATGTGATAGATTGTTTCTCTCTTGCTGCTTTCAGGATTCTCTCTTTATCTTTGATGTTTGATAATCTGATTATTAAGTGTCTTAGCGTAGGCCTATTCAGATGTATTCTGTTTGGGGTTCGCTGCGTTTCTTGGATCCGTAATTTTATGTCTTTCATAAGAGATGGGAAATTTTCATTGATTATTTCCTCTATTATTGCTTCTGCCCCTTTTCCCTTCTCTTCTCTTTCTGGGACACCAATGACGCATAAATTCTTGCTTTTTTGCTTTGTCTTTAAGTTCCTGGAGACATTGCTTGTATTTTTCCATTCTTTTCTCTATCTGTTCTTTTGTGTGTAGGCTTTCAGGTGCTTTGTTCTCCAGTTCCTGAGTGTTTTCTTCTGTCTCTTGAGATCTGCTGTTGTATGCTTCCATTGTGTCTTTCATCTCTTGTGTTGTGCCTTTCATTTCCATAGATTCCGCCAGTTGGTTTTTTGAACTTTCAATTTCTAGCTTATGTACGTCCTGTTTTCATTATATGGTTCATCTCTTTTGCCATATCTTCCCTGAACTTTTTGAATTCAGTTATTGTTAGTTGTTTCAATTCCTGCATCACAGTTGAAGTGCAAGTTTTTTCCCCTGACCGGGCCATAACCTTATTTTTCTTGGTGTAGGTTGTAGTTTTCTGTTGTCTAGGCATGGTTTCCTTGGTTACCCCAATCAGGCCTCCCCAGACCAGAATGGGCTAAGGTCCCAGAAGGAAGAACTATTTAGTATCCAGTTTCCCTGAGGGTGTGTCTTAGAAAATTGGTACACCCTGTGATGCCTCCGGTCACTGTGCTTTTCTGCCCAGCAGGTGGTGCCTGTTAGCCTATAATTCTTGACTGGTGTAAGTTCTGAATGAAAGGCAGGTAGTAGAGCTGGGCCCCACCCCTTTCCTCTTAGAGAAGATAGACACCCTAGTGGGGGTTCATTAGCATTTCAATGGTCTCTCTCTGCCTGTGCTATACCCTTGTCTGGGTCACAGAACTGGGAACTGAAAATGGCTGAGGATTTCTCCACTGAGTTGAAAAAGGAACAGAGCTAGTCCGAGGAGACCCTCTGGCTCTCCAAGGTCAGTCGTCACCCAAAGCCTCTGCCTACTTGGGTTGGGGATTTGTGCCTCGTAGAGAGCAGTTCACACTCGCTAATTAAAACCCCAGTTGGAGCTCAGCTGAGCTATATCCGCTTGCTGGGAGAAAGCTTCTCTTTGGCACCACGAGGCTTTGTAGCTCAGGCTGTGGGGAAGGGGTCTCCTGATTTGGATCCGCAGTTTTTACTTACAGATTTTATGCTGTGATCTCGGGCATTCCTCCCAATTCAGGTTGGCGTATGATGAGTGGACGGTCACGTTTGTCCCCCTGCAGTTATTCCAGATTATTTACTAGTTGTTTCTGGTTTTTTTCAGTTGTTCCAGGGTGACTACTTAGCTTCCACTCCTCTCTATGCTGCCATCTTAGATCCTCTCTCTGTTATATGCATTTTTAAAAACATATCTGTTAACATGAATTTTAGGAAGCTTTTCATTTTGATACAATTCCAAACTTCTAGTAAAGTTACAGCATAGTATAAGAAAACCTTTACCCTGATTCATTTTGCCCAATTTGCCTTACCATTCTCTCTCTTATATTGTATGGTCCCCCATCCCCCACCCCGGAATCATTTGATAGTAAGCTGGAGATATTCTGCCCCCTTTTCCCTAAATAATTCAGTGTGTGTTTCCTAGGAACAAGCACATTCTCTTACATAATCACAGTACAATGATCAAAGTCAGGACATTTAATAATTATACTATTATTTAATACACAGTCCATATTCAAATTTTATCTACTGTCCCAATAATATCCTTTATGGGTATTCTTTTCCCAGTCCAAGATCTAGTTAGGTTCATACATTGTATTAAATTGTCATGTCTCTTTAGTACCCTTTAATCTGGAACTGTATTTTAGTCTTAGTCATGTAGAAAGAAAACATTTTAAACATTCCTGCAAAATGAGTGAACTATACCATTTTAAAATTTTCTTTCCCCTTTTCCTCCCCCCCCCTTTTTTTTTTTTTGCCATAAATGGTATTATAATGCTTGCTTAGTCAAAAAAGAGAGACTAAACAAGTATAAAAAGTTTAAGAGTACAGAATTTGCCATAATTTCATTGCCTTGTTCTAACTGCTTGTGTCCTAAGATGCCAGAGAAGTCAGCAGCTTATAACTGTTTACAAATAGAATTTGATTGTAAACTATACAGTTTGATTATGGTTGAATTATGAAATTTCTTCAGGTAAACTATGACTTTTCGGCTGCTCAAAAAAAAAAAAAAAAAATTCCAAGCCAAGCTTAGTTTGCAATAATTATTCTTAAAGGGAACATTTTATTGTATTTCAATGTACATTATATTAACTTACAATTTAGCTTTTTGATTAAATTATGAAGATGTAAATTGATAAGCAAAAATATCTTTGAAGTATTTTCAATCCTGTTGAGATATTACTTGTGACAGAACCATGTTTATTGTAATTTCAAAGTATAGAAAAATCTTATTTTACAGAAGGAAAAAAACAAAATTATAATTTTATTTGGAGCATTTTGATAGTCTTTTTTACCCCCAAGTCCAAATCATCTATAATTTATAACATCACTGAATTGCATATTTGAAAGTGATTAAAATAAGAAATTTTAGATTATATATATGTTATATATATGTTGCCAGGATAAAAATTTTTAAACACCAAAACAAACAGTGAACCCTAATGTAAACTATGGACTATAGTTAATAGTATAATTATAATAATGTTTCATCAACTGTAGCAAAATGCCAGACTAATGCAAAATGTTAATACTAGGGAACATTGTGTGATGGGATATTTGGGAACTTGTACTTTCTGTATGACTTTCTAATAAAAATAAAGAAATAAATGTTTTTAGCTTACTTTCCGTCTTAATTTCAAAAAGGTCTCCATTTGAAATAATGAAATTACATAGAAATTGTTATGAATACATTTTTACTTAAATGTAAAAAAAAATCTATAATTTAACCTCCTTTCTTCCCCTTCCACCTCCACCACCAACCCTTGCTGTTCTAAAGCAGTTTTGTTCATATATCCACAGACTGAAGTTATGGAGCTATGTGTGTATTTTGGCAGAGGGCCCCCTGTGTGTGTTCTACTAGTACAAAGGGTGACTAAACTAATGGCAATACAAGAATAACAGGAAAAGTCCCCTTCAATATCCTCTTAAAAAATCATGTGTGACACAAATGCAGACCTGAAAAGGTTTGCCTTTTGATCTTTGGGTAACATATATGTAAACAATTCTCTGCTTCATAAATCATGTTATGATTTATCTGGAGAAGTATCATATATATTTTTATGTTTAATAATTACTGAACAACAGACAGTCCATTGTGCAGTAAAGACCAAATTAACACAGTTGAGATTTTAGAAAGCACTTCTTTCCATTAACATGAAAGCAGATGGAGTCAGGGAGCAGAAATAATGGGAATCTCTTAATGTTGGAATCAGTATTATACCATTGAGGCACATTTATTACTTCATATTGCTCCTTCTGTGGCCAGAATAAATATGTAATATTGGGATACCAATTGCACATTCAAGGTTCAAGGGGGAAAACCCAAAGATGTAATAAAATGAATAGTAAATCATATGTTTTGGAATTAGTAATAAAAGAGGCATATGCTTTGACAATAGTGCTGATGTATCCAGGGGGGCATCAAGAATCTTGCAGGATGATTTTTCCTTAGACTAATGTTGCCTAATTAAGAAGAGTTGAATTATAGGTACTACTTGTGAGGCTTATATCATTTATGTTGCTGATAGTAACTCCAAAATGCATACATACTTGAATTAATTCACTTATTGGATGAGAAGTAAAATGGTTCAGTAGGCTAATCAGAAGGACTATAAAACTGGGGCTGAAGCTTTAATATCAATTCTGTTCTGTAGCCTGGCTGTATTATGTACAATATGGTACTGAGCCAGTCAGTTAATCCCTTTGCCTAGTTTCTCAGTGGTAAAGCTGGAAAAGATAGAGCCTTTTGGTTGCCCTGTCTCTGCTTTTCCCAGCAACCCATTCTGAACATGAGTGTCAGATTCATTGTCTCCAAATTTCACTTTGATCATGTAGAAGCAAAAAGTGATCCTTTGCTCTGCTTCCAGTATGATTAAGCACTTCACATACCATGGTCAGAGAAAAACATGTAATACTGAAAGTAACCAACAATAACAAGGTCACCCTGAATGTGTTTGGTCCCTATAATAGTAAAACCTTGAATATTTGCCATAAATCATTTTAACCCTGATATTTGCTATGCTGGTATCTGAATATACAGTATGACCCTTGTGAATATGATAATCATATGAGAAGACTACAGTTTTTCCCTTCTGTACAGACTAATGTAAACATGATAACCTGGGTAATTTTGTGGCTTTTTAATTTAAATGTTAGGTTGTATTTTTGGCAAACCCCTTATTTTGAATTCTGATCCTCTTGCCTCTTGGAAGACCAATATTTTCTTTCCTTGTCTAAATGCTCTTTCTCTGGATCTTCCTTTGACAATCATCTCAAAAGTGTTTGTGTACAAACCTCGAATGGTTTTTTCATACTTATCCAGTCAAATCCAAATTCCCTTGGCTGTATGTCATAGCTTCTAAAGGCTGACCTCAAACTCCTCTAAATTATGTTTTTTTGGCTTCCTGACATGACTCTCATAGTAGCCAGGTAGACCATGATGCCTGGATTTTCACCTCTATATCTTTGCTCATGCTACCCTTCTACCTGAAAATACTCCCCACTCGTTTTTGCCAGTGCAACTTATATCCATCTCTCCAGGCCCAGCTCAGGTGCTACATTGTCTATAAAGCCTTACTACATAGCTCACAAGGCATTTCCTTCTCTCAACTGGTAGTCTTCACCACTCAATCAGCACTTAATCACTTACTAAGTGAAGTATCTTGCATTGTTTAACATTGTATGCCTGCATACTCTATCCCATCTCCCTAGGTAGACTAAATTTCAATCCATAAGTAAAATTAACTTTTGTAATGCAGGTCTGATATTTCAATGGGGGGCATGAAAAGAGAGTACTGTTTTTAACATAATTTTAACTACATTATTGAGTTGTAGAATAAATTGGGGGTATAAATTGCTTTTAAAAATGTCATGCCAGAGCAGTTTACCAAAATGGCAGTGTCCTGTTCCCCACAGAATCTTTAAACAACTATCAAAAACTAGCAGAGCCTTCTTCCTCAAAACTCCAGAAAGCAGTGAAAAGATTGCAATAACTGGGCAAGAAACTGCAATAAAAAAACAAACAAACAAAAACAAAAAGATAGGAAAATCTTATGGCCCTCTTGCCTGCCCTTCCTCTACCCGTCTCTGGTGCAGTGTAGGGCTAACCTGCTAACCCATTGTGCATCCCTGTTCCAGAAAGAGAAGAATACCCTATGTGCATACTGGTGTACCCCTAAGTTGGTGCCACTCTATTGGGTGGCAGCCAAAAAGACTGAACCAGGACGCTCTTCTCTGTCTTTCCACTCCCAGAAATTTAGCTTCTGACACTCAAGCAAATTTCTGTCATATCACTAGCTGAATACAAACTTAAGGAACAGACACCTTAGGGACTAAGTCCCAGAGTTAACACATTAAAATGTTAATACATATAGTGTGCAGAAAAAGGCTACAAGAAAAACAAGCAGGAAATGATGAGACATCAAAGAGACAAGATAAAACTTCAGAAACCATCAATGAAGAATACCAAACTTTGGACATAACAGACATGATCATGATTATCAATATGATCGTCACTATGCTCAAAGAGATAAAGGAAAAAAACGAAGAAAGAACTAAAGGATATCAGGAAAATAGTGAGCAATATGAGAATTTCAATAAAGAGATATAAATTTTAAAAAGGAACCAAATAGAAATACTGGACTTGTAGACCACAATAACTGAAACAAAAAAATTTCTTAGAGGGTTTCAACAGTAGATTGAATCAGTGAACTAAAAGAAGACAATTGAAATATTCAGGTTGAGGAGGAGAAAGAGAAAAGAATGAAAAAGACTGAATAGAGCCTAAGAGACCTGTGGGACACCATCAAGCGTACCAATATGCATGTTATGTAGTCCTTGAAAGAGAATAAAGAAAGTGGCAGAAAGACTATTCAAAGAAATAATGATAAAAACAACATATTTAACAAAAAAGCATGAATGTACATGTTCAAGAGGTCCGGTGAACCCCAAACAGGAAAAATTTAAAGAGAACCATGCCCTGACATATGTGTCCTTGGATGCCAAGGACAAGGGGAGGGCTCTGAAAACTGCAAGAGAAAAGTAATAATTGTGTTCAAGGGAGCCCCAATAAAATTAAGTGCAATTTCTCATCAGAAACCATGGAGGCAAGAAGGCAGTGGAACAAAATATTTAAAATGCTGAAAAAAAAAAAAAACAATTGCCAGCTGGGAACTTTATGGATCGCAAGACTGTCTTTCAAAAATGAGGGAGAGAGAAAGACATTGCCAGATAAAAGTTGAGAGAGTTCATCATCACTAGACCTGCTCTACAAGCAGTGCTAAATGGAATCCTTCATACTGAAAGGAAGGGACACTAGACAGTGGATTGAGGAGGCATAAAAAATAAAGGTCTACTGGTCAAGATAACCATATGGGTAGTTATAAGTGCCAGTACTATTGTATTTTATCTTTGGTATTTAACTCCACTTCTTCCTGCAGGTGCTAAAATGCACATGCATAAAAAGTAATGATAAATCTATGGTTTTGGACATACAATGGACAAAGATATAATAGGTAACAAGACAAAAAATGGTGGGGATGAAGGAGGGGTATAGGAACAGTGTATGTGCATGCTATTGAAGTCAAGTTGGTATCAAATCAAATATTATTCTTATATATTTAGGATGTCAAGTTTTAATGCCATGGTAACCACAAGGAAAATATATGAAAAATGTATCCACATAGAAATGAGAAGGGACTCAATATGGTACCAGACAATCAAACAAATATGAAAATAGGCATGAATGAAAGAATTGAGGGAAAAAAAGATATAAGACATGCAAAGATGAAATAGCAAAATGGCAGAAGAAAGTCTTGTGATATCAATAGCACTTCAAATTTAAATGGATTAAATGCTCCAGTCAAAAGGCCAAGATTGGCAAATGGATAAAACCCAACTATATGCTGCTTACAAGAGACTGACCTACATTCAAAGACATACGTGGGCTGAAAATGAAAGGATGGAAAAGGTATTCCATGCAAGTAGTAACCAAAAGGAAGCTGGAATAGCTGTAATAAAATGAGATAACATAGACTTTAAGTCAAAGAATCACAGTATAAATGATAGTGTTCAATTTAACAAGAAGACATGACTATTATAAATACATATGCACTTAACAGCAGAGCCCCAAAATGTATGAAGCAAATATTAACAGATTTGAAGGAGAAATAAATGGCTCTACATTAATAGTAGGAGACTTTAATACACCACTTTCAATACTGGATAGAACATCTCAACTGAAAATCTTTAAAGAAATATAAGACTTGAATGATACTATAGACCAACTAGACCTAACAGACAAATATAGAACACTTCACCCAACAACAGCAGACTATAAATTCTTCTCTAGTGCACATGGTTCATTCTCCAGGATACACCATATTTTTAGGTCACAAAACAAGTCAATAAATTTAAAAATACTGAAATCATACAGTATATCTTCTTCAACCATAATGGAATGAAGCTAGAAATCAATAACAGAGGGAGGACTGGAAAATCCACTCACATGTAGAAATTAAATTAAACAGTGTACTCTTAAATAACCAATCAGTCAAAGAAGAAATCACAAGGAAAATTAGAAATTATCTTGAGGTGAATGAAAACAAAAATGTAACATACCAAAACTTATGGGATGCAGCAAAGGCATTGCTGAGAGGGAAATACATAGCTCTAAATGTTTACATTAAAAAAGAAGGCAATAGTAACTTAGAGACCTAACCTCATAACTGGAGGACTAGAAAAAGAGGGGAAAACTAAGCCCAAAGCGAGCAGAAGGAAGGAAACAAAGATTAGACCAGAGATTAATGAAATAGAGAATTAAAAAACAAACAAACCCAAAGTTGGTTCTTTGAAAATAATAAAATAAGCAAACCTTTAGGTACATCTACAAAGAAAAATGGAGACAGGATGCACATAACTAAAATTGGAAATCAAGGAAAGAACATTACTTACAATCCCAGAGAAATAAAAAGGATTATAAGGATACTATGAACACTTGTACATCAACAAATTTTATAACCTAGAAGAAATGGACAAATTCCTGAAAACAAACTAAGTACATAAACTGACTCAAGAAGAAAGAGAAAATATCAACAGACTAATAATAAGTAAAAAAGTTTGAACTGATAATCAAAAATCTCCCAACAAAGAAAGATCATGACCAGATGACTTCACTGGTGAATTTTACTGAACATTCTGAGAAGTATTAACACTGATTCTGCTCAAACTCTTACAAAAATATTGAAGAGAATGAAACACTACCTACCTCAGTCTATGGAATAAACATCACCCTAATATTAAAGTCAGGTAAAGATACAACACACACAAAAACTACATGCATATCCTTTATTAATATGTATGCAAATATCCTTAACAAAACACTGGCAAATGAAATCCAACAGCACATTAAAAGAATTATGTACCAATATCAAATGAGACTTATACCAGGAATGCATAAGTGATGGTTAAGCATAAGAAAATGTCACTTTAATACATTACATTAATAGAAGAAAAAAAAAAAAAACATGGTTATCTCAATTGAGGCAGAAAAGTCATTTAACAAAATCCAGCTCCCCTTCTTGACGAAAACACTTAGAAAACTAGGAATAGAAAGAAACTTGTTCAGCAAGATAGAGGGCATCTATGAAAAGCCCACAGCTAATATCATGCTCAATGGTGAAAGACTGACAGCTTGCCATAAGATCAGGACCAAGACAAGGTTGCCCATTATCACTGCTGTTATTCAACATGTTACTGGAAGTTCTAGCCAGGACATGAGTCAAAAAAAAAAAAAAAAAAAAAAAAAAAAAAGAAAAGGCATCCAAATTAGGAAAGAAGATGTAAAGTTTACTCTATTTTCAGAAAACATGATCCTAAATACAGAAATCCCTGAAAAATCCACTACAAAGCTTTTATTAGAACAAATAAAAAAGTGTCAGTATACAAAATCAACACACAAACATCAAGAGTGTTTCTATGTACCAGTAATGAATAATCTGAAGAGGAAATTTTAAATGCACTAACAATGGCAACTGAAGGAAAATATTTAGGAATAATTTTAACCAAGGATGTAAAAGGATCTGTACATGGAAAACTACAAAACATTGCTGGAAGAAATCAAAGAAGACCTAAATAAATAGAAGGACATTCCATATCTATGGATTGGAAGACTAAATATTAAGATGTCAGTTTTATCTAAAGCAATTTACAGATTCAATGCATCCCTATCAAAATTCCAAAAGGTTTCTTTGCAGAAAAGGAAAAACCAGTCATCCAATTTATATGGAAGGGGGAGGTGGGGCAAGGTGGCAGCATAGGGAGGTGTGGAACTTAGTTAGTCCTCTGGAACAACTAGCATATAGCCAGAAACAACTACTAAATAGTCTGGAACAATTGTTGGGGGACGTCTGTGACCAGACACACATCATACAACAGTGTGGAATGGGCGAAACAGCTGAGATTGCAGCATAAGAACTGTAAGTAAAGTTCCCCAACTGTGGAGCTGGAGCCCCTCCCCCACTGGCACAGCAGGCTGAGCTGAAACACTTCCCTGTGGGAAAAGAAGCAGTCTACTAGGAGGAAGGGAAGGTAGCTCAACCAAGCTCCAGCCATAGTTTTAGTTAATGAATTTGGACTACTGAATACATGCTATGAGCACATAACCCGGAGCAAGCAGGAGAGGAACCCAGAGGTTTCTCCCGGCAGAGAGGAGGTGGGCCTGATGGAAAAAAATACATAAATAAAAACAGAGACTTTGGGAGTCAGCTGAGCTCAGAATACTGGAAAAGGGCTGTGTGCCAAGAAAGGGGGCACATAGAAATGGGCACCAACTCTAGTTCTTGACTTTTAACTGGGGTGTGAGGACTGGCTCTGAAAGGGGGTTTTCTTTTTTTTTTCCTCTCATTCTAACAACTCATTAGAGAAAGCCTCAGGCATTTTCAATTGTCAGTGCTGACCCAGGCAAGGGTGGAGTTAAGATAGTTAGAGAGACAAAGGAAGAAGTCAAATGTAGGATATAAATCCTTAAAGGGCTTATCTTCCCTAAGAAAAGGGGGAGGTGGGATCCAGTTCAAGTGGCTGTGCTCCCCCAAAGAACTCAGACACTAGAGCCTTGGGGGAAAAAAAAGAAAAACAAAAACCAGAAACAGCTTAAACTGGCTTCTGACACTCTCAGCCCCTGGCAGGGAGAGGGTCTACTGAGAATTAAAGGCAACTGTTCTAGCTTGCTAATGCTGCCGAATGCAAAACACCAGAGATGGATTGGCTTTTATAAAAGGGGGTTTATTTGGTTACACAGTTACAGTCTTAAGGCCATAAAGTGTCCAAGGTAACACATCAGCAATTGGGTACCTTTACTGGAGGATGGCCAGTGGTGTCCGGAAAACCTCTGTTAGCTGGGAAGGCATGTGGCTGGCATGTGTTCCAAAGTTCTGGTTTCAAAATGGCTTTCCCCCAGGACGTTCCTCTCTAGGTTGCAGTTCCTCAAAAGTGTCACTGTTAGTTGCACTTGGGATATTTGTCCTCTCTCAGCTTCTCTGGAGCAAGAGTCTGCTTTCAATGGCCATCTTCAAACTGTCTCTCATCTGCAGCTCCTGTGCATTCTTCAAAGTGTCTCTCTTAGCTGTAGCAATCTTGCTCCTTCTGTCTGATCTTATATAGTGCTCCAGTAATTTAATTCAGACCCACACTGAATGGGCAGGCCAACACCTCCATGCAAATTATCCAGAGTCATCACCCATAGTTGGGTGAGGCGCATCTCCATGGAAACACTCAAGGAGTTACAATCTAATTAACACTGATAGTTCTGCCCACACAAGACTACATCAAAGATAATGGCATTTGGGGGATATAATACATTCAAACTGGCACAGCAACACACCTCTTTATGCCAGTGGGGATCTGCAGGCTGACAAGAACCACCTGCTGGGCAGGATAGGAAAAGCACAGTGTCTAGAAGCTTCACAGGAAAGTATGACAACTTTCTGGGTCTAATCCTCAGGGAAACTTGATACTGATTACACCCTCTTCTTGAGACCTGGACCCGTCTGTCTGGGAAAATCGGATTGGGATAATCAAGGAAACCAAACACCTAGAAAACAAAAAATTGTGATTCACACTAGAAAAAACAAAGATATGGCCCAGTCAAAGGAACAAACTTAACACTTCAAATGAGATATAGAAGTTGAAACAACTAATTAAAGATTTTCAAACAAATATGTTAAATTAATTCAAAAATCAAATTAATGATTTGAGGGAAGATATGGCAAAAGAGATGAAGGACATAAAGAAGACATTGGGAGAAAATAAGGAAGAAATTGGAAGTTTGAAAAAACAATTGGCAGAACTTCAGGGAATGAAAGGCACAGTAGAAGAGGTGAGAAACACAGTGGAGACATACAACAGCAGATTTGAAGAGGCAGAAGAAAGGATTCAGGAGCTAAAGGACAGGATATCTGAAATCCTATACAAAAAAAAATGAACAGATAGGGAAAAGAATGGAAAGCTATGAGTAGGGTCTTGGGAAATTGAATGAAAATATGAGGTACATGAATATACATGTCATGGGTGTCCCAGAAAGAGAAGGCAAGGGAAAGGGGGCAGAAATAATAATAGAGGAAATAATCACTGAAAATTTCCCATCTCTTATGAAGGACATAAAATTGCAGATCCAAGAAGCGCAGCATACCACAAACAGAATAGATCCAAATAGACCTACTCCAAGACATTTAATAATTAGATTATCAAATGTCAAAGACAAAGAATTCTGAAAGCAACAAGAGAAAAGCAATCCATCAAGTACAAAGGAAGCTCTATAAAACTACATGTGGATTTCTCAGTAGAAACCATTGAGGCAAGAAGGCAGTGACATGATATTTTTAAGATACTGAAAGAGAAAAATTGCCAACCAAGAATTCTATGTCCAGCAAAACTGTCCTTCACAAATGAGGGAGATTTTAAAATATTTTCAGACAGACACGAGAGAGTTTGTGAACAAGAGACCTGCTCTATAAGAAATAGTAAAGGGAGCACTACAGGCAGATAGGAAAAGACAGGAGAAGTTTGGAGATGAAAGTAGAAATGAAGACTATCAGTGAGAGTAAAAAGAGAGAGAGGTAAAATAAAAGAAAATAAGATATGACATATAGATTCCAAAAGTCAAAATGGTAGACAGTAGACATTACATTGAGTGAAATTAGCCAGAAATAAAACAATGGATACTCTATGGACTCACTAATATGAACTAACACTGATGAGCAAAATTTGAGAGTTAAAGTTGAGAACACAGGTTATGAGGAGATAGAAAGAGGGTAGAAATTGGGTATTTGATGCTGAAGGAGTACATAAGGGTAAACATGATTGATTGTATAGATCCAGAAATGGATAGCATAATACTGTGTGATGGTATCACAATAGTGTAAGTACTCTCAACAAAGATGAATGTGAGTTTAGTGAAAGAGGAAGGTTAGAGGCACGTATGACACCAGAAGGAAAGATAGAAGGTAAAGACTGGGATTGTATAACTTAGTGAAACCTAGAGTGGTCAATGATGGTGATTAAATGTACAAATATAAGAATGTTTTTAAAACAGGGAGAACAAATGAATATCAACACTGCAAGGTGTTGAAATTGGATGGTACAGTGAAATAGACTCTATAGTTAACGGTAACATTGTAAGATGCTTCTGTTAATTGTAAAAAGGCAAGATACCAAAGGTAAATGTTTATAAGAGGGGGTTTTAAGGGAGTGATATGGGATTCTTAGTGGTGGTGGTATTGTCTGACCTTTTCATTGTAGTTTACCTTATTTTTATTTTTCTTCTATCTTTTACATTTTTAGCTTTCATTTTTTTCTCCTTTTCCTCTTTCTTTGCGGAAGAAATGGAAATGTCCTCATGTAGGTTGTGGAGGTGAATGCATAACTATGTGACTATACTGGGAATCATTGATTGTTTACTTAGAATGGATTGTATGGGTGAGACTAAAACTGTTTAAAAATGAACAGAGGGATATAAGTGCTGAAGAAAATGTGGGGAGAGGTTTGTACCTATTCACTGTTGGTAGGGAAGTAGAATGATGCAGCCTATCTAGAGGGCAATGTGATGGTTCCACAGGAAGCTAACTATGGGGTTGCCATATTGTCCTGCAACCCCATTACTGGGTATATACTTGGAAAAACTGAGAGCAGGGACATGAATGGACATTGCACATGGTATTTATGGCAGCAGCATTCACGACTCACAACGGATATAAGTGACCTAATGGTACAATGACCAATAAATGGAATGGTGAACTGTGATGTACGCATTCAATGGAATATTGAGCAGTGGCAAGAAGAAATGAAGTTGTGAGGCATGCAACTAGGTGAATGGACCTTGAGGACAGTATGTTGAGTGAAATAAGCCAGAATTGAAAAGATAAACACTATAACGCCTCACTAATATGGACTAACTGTAATGCGCAAACGTTGAGAATTAAATTGGAGAGCATAGGTCATCAGGGGAAGGCTTATTGTAGAGTTTCCTAGATTGTAAGCTCTTACAGCAGTCACATCTATTCATGAGTTGTAATGGTTATTTCTAAATTCTGAGATGATGAGCTGTTTGTGTATAACCTGGTCTGTCCCTGGAACTTAGGGTATCTGTGACACACCTGAGACTCAGAGCCAGGGTTCAGCAGCTATGAATGTCAGCATTACTCCATACAGCAAATGTTAAAGAAGCTTAAAAAGAGATCAGACTTTAATTAGAGATATGAGTAAAACAGACTTGGTTAGGACTAAGGTAAACCAGACTAAAGGGAAAGGATAATATTGACTGTGTTTTAAAACTTCAACTTCTATGTAGACCAAAGGAAGAGATATTCATTTCATGGAAAATTTATATTTTCTGTAGCATTGTCTATGATTTATGTTGTATGGTCAGTTTATTCATTCTGTTAGAGACAGTTTGGGACATCAGACTAAATTTCAGACATCCTTCAGACAATTTCATCATATTTTATAGTCAAACATACCACCCATAATTTTTTTGGTTTAATTTTTACTTCAAATTAATTTTGGGGGTTCTACCCTATCACCAGCAAAATCTTTTCCAGATTTTTCTTTTGGATCACTATGTACTTCTTTTATGCATCCTTATTTTGTATTTTCCATGTGATATTTCCAATAGTTGAAGTCCTTGAGGGCCTACTTTCTTAATTCTGCTGACTTTTACTCATGATGGCTTGTTTTCAGGTATGTTTTGTAATTTTGGATTGTGAGATCATGTTTGCTTGACTTTAGTTAATTTCTTGTTTTGGAGTTTCCAAAACCAACCAGAGACTGAGTTTTAATCCCAAACCATAAGGATGATCCTCTTCTCCTTGTTGGGGAGATTTGTTTTTTTTTTTTTTTTTTTTTTGACTGGGAGATGTTTATTATACAGCATTGAAGACTGAAACAAATTTGGACAATGTTTTAAAATAATCTGAATTTGTTGCCAATATATACACATTGGGAGAGGCCACACACACATATAAACGTATATACACACCTTCACCCACACAAGGATTTTCAGCTTTTCCAGAAGGGTTGAAAGAGTTTTCTCTTCCTGTTGAGCAACAATTGCCTGAGAAGGAGGTGAGCTACCCTTATGACAGGGCACATGTACTCTCTAGGGTTCTCCAGAGTCCTTCTCAGACACACTTTCCTCATTTACGTTACCTGCCTGCCCTATCCTGGCTTATGAATTCACAATGTAGCTTCAGTTGTTTCATTAAAGCCTCCTGCCCAGTTTCAAACTAGTTAGCAGCATTCCCTGGCTCCTCCAGATGCTCATATGGATGTACTAGGTGTAGTAGCTCCTGTGCTACTGTCCCGACTCTCCCTGTGGTTTCCTCATACTCTCTCTGCACCTAGGAGGGTGGGGGGCACAGTCAGGCCATCGTGCCTTCTGAGGCTTTTCTTGTTTGTTTGTTCACTACCACAGGAGGGGTGCTTCTCCAAAATTGAAACTTCATACTGTGCCATTCCTTCATCTCATTTCCAGGCCCCCTACTGCATGACCATGTGACACATAGTCATTCTGTGAGAATGGAGAAGGATATTGGCAGTTTGGGAGCTGTTGTTCCTGCTTATGTATGCAAAGAACATAATTGCTAAGTGCATCATCTGCTGTAATTTACACATCCACATATAGCACTGAGCAGGGCATTTTCTTCTTCCACGGGCACCCAGGGTTGAAGCTGCATACGTACTCTAGCCCAGAGAGAGACTGGCTGTTTTCCAAGATCTAAGGCAGCCCAATGGAAGACTCGAATGGTGTGATTTCTAAGAGGCTCCAAAATGGGACTGGCAGAGTTTCTCCTTAGATTATTTAGAATTTTTCATAGCAAAGATGCAAGGGATATATCTGCCGCATCTCACCTCTTTTGGCACTCTTTTCAAATGAGTTTCAGGCCCCCTGCACAAGTTAGTTAGAATGCTAGATCTAGGATTCCCAGCTGTGTGTAAGAGATGGTATTAAATAAGGGAGCTGATCCCTGCCCTCAAGAGGCAAAACTTGGAGCAGAGCAGTGGAACTTCTTTTTAGAGGATTTCACTGGGGGGAAAGCCCTTCTCTAGGCACACAGTTGTTTACATGTGTCTAATTTGAACAAATCTTAAAGGGGCACTGCTCTTGGACTTTCTTGCACTCGTGGGTTTGCACTTATTTCTGAAGCCTACCTACAGTTTCAGTGGTGTATTTTTTTTTTAATCATCATTTTATTGAGATATATTCACATACCACGCAGTCATACAAAACAAATCGTACTTTCGATTGTTTACAGTACCATTACATAGTTGTACATTCATCACCTAAATCAATCCCTGACACCTTCATTAGCACACACATAAAAATAACAAGAATAATAATTAGAGTGAAAAAGAGCAATTGAAGTAAAAAAGAACACTGGGTACCTTTGTCTGTTTGTTTCCTTCCCCTATTTTTCTACTCATCCATCCATAAACTAGACAAAGTGGAGTGTGGTCCTTATGCCTTTCCCAATCCCATTGACACCCCTCATAAGCTACATTTTTATACAACTGTCTTCGAGATTCATGGGTTCTGGGTTGTAGTTTGATAGTTTCAGGTATCCACCACCAGCTACCCCAATTCTTTAGAACCTAAAAAGGGTTGTCTAAAGTGTGCGTAAGAGTGCCCACCAGAGTGACCTCTCGGCTCATTTTGGAATCTCTCTGCCACTGAAGCTTATTTCATTTTCTTTCACATCCCCCTTTTGGTCAAGAAGATGTTCTCCGTCCCACGATGCCGGGTCTACATTTCTCCCCGGGAGTCATATTCCACGTTGCCAGGGAGATTCACTCCCCTGGGTGTCTGATCCCACGTAGGGGGGAGGACAGTGATTTCACCTTTCAAGTTGGCTTAGCCAGAGAGAGAGGGCCACATCTGAGCAACAAAGAGGCAATCAGGAGGAGACTCTTAGGCACAAATATAGGGAGGCCTAGCCTCTCCTTTGCAGCAACCGTCTTCCTAAGGGTAAAACTTATGGTAGAGGGCTCAACCCATCAAACCACCAGTCCCCTATGTCTGTGGTCATGTTAGCAACCATGGAGGTGGGGTAGGCGAATACCCCTGCATTCTCCACAGGCTCCTCAAGGGGGCACTACATCATTTTTTTTTCCTTGTTTTTCTTTCTTTCTTTTTTTCTTTTTTTTTAACTTTCCCTTCTTTTTAAAATCAACTGGATGAAAAAAAAAGTTAAAAAGAAAACAAACATACAATAAAAGAACATTTCAAAGAGACCATAACAACGGAGTAAGAAAAAGACAACTAACCTAAGATAACTGCTTAACTTCCAACATGTTCCTACTTTACCCCAAGAAAGTTACATAATATAGCAACCTTTCTGTGAACTTGTTCCTACTGTATACATCAGAAATTAACAGACCATAGTCATTTCTGGGCATCCCCAGAACGTTAAATAGCTTATCTGTTCTTCTTGGAATATTGTTCCCCCTTCCTTAATTGCTCTCTACTGCTAGTTCCCCTACATTCTACATTATAAACCATTTGTTTTACATTTTTCAAAGTTCACATTAGTGGTAGCATATAATATTTCTTTTTTTGTGCCTGGCTTATTTCACTCAGCATTATGTCTTCAAGGTTCATCCATGTTGTCATATGTTTCACGAGATCGTTCCTTCTTACTGCCGCGTAGTATTCCATCGTGTGTATATACCACATTTTATTTATCCACTCATCTGTTGAAGGACATTTGGGTTGTTTCCATCTCTTGGCAATTGTGAATAATGCTGCTATGAACACTGGTGTGCAGATATCTGTTCGTGTCACTGCTTTCCGATCTTCCGGGTATATACCGAGAAGTGCAATCGCTGGATCGAATGGTAGCTCTATATCTAGTTTTCTAAGGAACTGCCAGACTGACTTCCAGAGTGGCTGAACCATTATACAGTCCCACCAACAATGAATAAGAGTTCCAATTTCTCCACATCCCCTCCAGCATTTGTAGTTTCCTGTTTGTTTAATGGCAGCCATTCTAACCGGTGTTAGATGGTATCTCATTGTGGTTTTAATTTGCATCTCTCTAATAGCTAGTGAAGCTGAACATTTTTTCATGTGTTTCTTGGCCATTTGTATTTCCTCTTCAGAGAACTGTCTTTTCATATCTTTTGCCCATTTTATAATTGGGCTGTCTGTACTATTGTCATTGAGTTGTAGGATTTCTTTGTATATGCAAGATATCAGTCTTTTGTCAGATACATGGTTTCCAAAAATTTTTTCCCATTGAGTTGGCTGCCTCTTTACCTTTTTGAGAAATTCCTTTGAGGTGCAGAAACTTCTAAGCTTGAGGAGTTCCCATTTATCTATTTTCTCTTTTGTTGCTTGTGCTTTGGGTGTAAAGTCTAGGAAGTGGCCGCCTAATACAAGGTCTTGAAGATGTTTTCCTACATTATCTTCTAGGAGTTTTATGGTACTTTCTTTTATATTGAGATCTTTGGTCCATTTTGAGTTAATTTTTGTGTAGGGGGTGAGGTAGGGGTCCTCTTTCATTCTTTTGGATACGGATATCCAACTCTCCCAGCCCAATTTGTTGAAAAGACCATTATGACTCAGTTCAGTGACTTTGGGGGCCTTATCAAAGATCAGTTGGCCATAGATCTGAGGGTCTATCTCTGAATTCTCAATTCGATTCCATTGATCTATATGTCTATCTTTGTGCCAGTACCATGCTGTTTTGACAACTGTGGCTTTATAATAAGCTTCAAAGTCAGGGAGTGTAAGTCCTCCCACTTCGTTTTTCTTTTTTAGAGTGTCTTTAGCAATTCGAGGCATCTTCCCTTTCGAAATAAATTTGATAACTAGCTTTTCCAAGTCTGCAAAGTAGGTTGTTGGAATTTTGATTGGGATTGCATTGAATCTGTAGATGAGTTTGGGTAGAATTGACATCTTAATGACATTTAGCCTTCCTATCCATGAACATGGAATATTTTTCCATCTTTTAAGGTCCCCTTCTATTTCTTTTAGTAGAGTTATGTAGTTTTCTTTGTATAGGTCTTTTACATCTTTGGTTAAGTTTATTCCTAGGTACTTGATTTTTTTAGTTGCTATTGAAAATGGTATCTTTTTCTTGAGTGTCTCTTCAGTTTGTTCATTTCTAGCATATAGAAACATTACTGACTTATGTGCATTAATCTTGTATCCCGCTACTTTGCTAAATTTGTTTATTAGCTCTAGTAGCTGTATCGTCGATTTCTCAGGGTTTTCTAGATATAAGATCATATCGTCTGCAAACAATGACAGTTTTACTTCTTCTTTTCCAATTTGGATGCCTTTTATTTCTTTGTCTTGCCGGATTGCCCTGGCTAGCACTTCCAGCACAATGTTGAATAACAGTGGTGACAGCGGGCATCCTTGTCTTGTTCCTGATCTTAGAGGGAAGGCTTTCAGTCTCTCACCATTGAGTACTATGCTGGCTGTGGGTTTTTCATATATGCTCTTTATCATGTTGAGGAAGTTTCCTTCAATTCCTACCTTTTGAAGTGTTTTTATCAAAAAGGGATGTTGGATTTTGTCAAATGCTTTTTCAGCATCTATTGAGATGATCAATTGATTTTTCCCTTTCGAGTTTTTAATGTGTTGTAATACATTGATTGTTTTTCTTACGTTGAACCATCCTTGCATGCCTGTAATGAACCCCACTTGGTCATGGTGTATGATTTTTTTAATGTGTCTTTGGATTCGATTTGCAAGTATTTTGTTGAGGATTTTTGCATCTATATTCATTAGGGAGATTGGCCGGTAGTTTTCCTTTTTTGTAGCATCTTTGCCTGGTTTTGGTATTAGATTGATGTTAGCTTCATAAAATGAGTTAGGTAGTGTTCCATTTTCTTCAATGTTTTGAAAGAGTTTGAGTAAGATTGGTGTCAGTTCTTTCTGGAAAGTTTGGTAGAATTCCCCTGTGAAGCCATCTGGCCCTGGGCATTTATTTGTGGGAAGATTTTTGATGACTGATTGGATCTCTTTGCTTGTGATGGGTTGGTTGAGGTCTTCTATTTCTTCTCTGGTCAGTCTAGGTTGTTCATATGTTTCCAGGAAATTGTCCATTTCTTCTTCAGTGTCCAGTTTGTTGCCATACAGTTGTTCATAATATCCTCTTATAATTTTTTTAATTTCTTCAGGATCTGCAGTTATGTCACCTTTTTCATTCATTATTTTGTTTATATGGGTCTTCTCTCTTTTTGATTTTGTCAGTCTAGCTAGGGGCTTGTCAATCTTGTTGATCTTCTCAAAGAACCAATTTTTGGTGGTATTTATCCTCTCTATTGTTTTTTTGTTCTCTATGTCATTTATTTCTGCTTTAATCCTTGTTATTTCTTTTCTTCTACTTGGTTTAGGATTGGTTTGCTGTTCATTTTCTAGCTTCTTCAGTTGATCCATTAGTTCTTTGATTTTGGCTCTTTCTTCCTTTTTAATATATGTGTTTAGTGCTATAAATTTCCCCCTTAGCACTGCTTTTGCTGCATCCCATAGGTTTTGGTATGTTGTGTTCTCATTTTCATTCATCTCTATATATTTAGCAATTTCTCTTGCTATTTCTTCTTTAACCCACTGATTGTTTAGGAGTGTGTTGTTTAACCTCCAGGTATTTGTGAATTTTCTAAGTCTCTGATGGTTATTGACTTCTAATTGTATTCCATTGTGGTCAGAGAATGTGCTTTGAATAATTTCAATCTTTTTAAATTTATTGAGGCTTGTTTTATGTCCCAGCATATGATCTATTCTGGAGAAAGTTCCGTGAGCACTAGAAAAGTATGTGTATCCTGGTGATTTGGGATGTAATGTCCTGTATATGTCTGTTAAATCTAATTCATTTATCAGATTGTTTAGGTTTTCAATTTCCTTATTGGTCTTCTGTCTGGTTGATCTATCTATAGGAGAGAGTGATGTGTTGAAGTCTCCCACAATTATTGTGGAAACATCAATTGCTTCCTTTAGTTTTGTCCGGGTTTCTCTCATGTATTTTGTGGCACCTTGATTGGGTGCATAGACATTTACGATTGTTATTTCTTCTTGCTGAATTGCCCCTTTTATTAGTACGTAGTGGCCTTCTTTGTCTCTCAAAACATCCCTGCATTTGAAGTCTATTTTATCTGAGATTAATATTGCTACACCTGCTTTCTTTTGGCTGTAGCTTGCATGAAATATTTTTTTCCATCCTTTCACTTTCAGTTTCTTTGTGTCCCTGTGTCTAAGATGAGTCTTTTGTATGCAACATATTGATGGTTCATTTTTTTTGATCCATTCTGCGAATCTATATCTTTTAATTGGGGAGTTTAATCCATTTACATTCAACGTTATAACCGTGAAGGCATTTCTTGAATCGGCCATCTTATCCTTTGGTTTATGTTTGCCATATTTTTCCCCTCTCTCTATTAATATCCTTTATTGTACCCATACCGAACCTCTTTAGTACTGAACTTTTCTCCAAGTCTCTCTGTCCTGTCTTTGTTTCTCTGTCTTTAGGGCTCCCTTTAGTATCTCCAGTAGGGCAGGTTTCTTGTTAGCAAACTCTCTCAGCATTTGTTTGTCTGTGAAAAATTTAAGCTCTCCCTCAAATTTGAAGGAGAGCTTTGCTGGATAAAGTATTCTTGGCTGGAAATTTTTCTCAATCAGAATTTTAAATATATCGTGCCACTGCCTTCTCGCCTCCATGGTGGCTGCTGAGTAGTCACTACTTAGTCTTATGCTGTTTCCTTTGTATGTGGTGAATTGCTTTTCTCTTGCTGCTTTCAGAACTTGCTCCTTCTCTTCTGTGTTTGACAGTGTGATCAGTATATGTCTCGGAGTGGGTTTATTTGGGTTTATTCTATTTGGAGTTCGCTGAGCATTTATGATTTGTGTATTTATGTTGTTTAGAAGATTTGGGAAGTTTTCCCCAACAATTTCTTTGAATACTCTTCCTAGACCTTTACCCTTTTCTTCCCCTTCTGGGACACCAATGAGTCTTATATTTGGACGTTTCATAATATCTATCATATTCCTGAGGTCCATTTTGATTTTTTCAATTTTTTTCCCCATTCTTTCTTTTATGCTTTCATTTTCCATTCTGTCATCTTCCAGGTCACTGATTCGTTGTTCAACTTCCTCTAGTCTTGTACTATGAGTGTCCAGAATCTTTTTAATTTGGTCAACAGTTTCTTTAATTTCCATAAGATCATCCATTTTTTTATTTAGTCTTGCAATGTCTTCTTTATGCTCTTCTAGGGTCTTCTTGATTTCCTTTATCTCCCGTACTATGGTCTCATTGTTAATCTTTAGTTCTTTGAGTAGCTGCTCTAGGTGCTGTGTCTCTTCTGGTCTTTTGATTTGGGTGCTTGGGCTTGGGTTATCCATATCGTCTGGTTTTTTCATATGCTTTATAATTTTCTGTTGTTTTTGGCCTCGTGGCATTTGCTGAACTTGATAGGGTTCTTTTAGGGTTTGTAGACCTATTGAAGTCCTTATCTCTAATTTATCAGATCTACAGCTTCGTGGAGTACACTTTCTCTAACTAACCAGCAGGTGGCGTCCACGAGCCACCTGTTCTCCACAAGCCAGTTCTCCCCTGCTTAGCCTTTTTGGTGAGTGGGGGAGTGAGTCTTGTGGGGCCCAACTAGTGTACCAAGCTTGCGTGTGTAGTTGGTGTTGCCTGCCCTGTATGTGGGGCATGTTTCTGGGCAGTTGGGGAGGGGGGGTGGCCCTAACAATCAAATCTCCCTGGTGATCCTAGAGTTTTAAGGCTGCTGCAATAGTCTAATCCTTCAGTTCAGTCCTGCCACAGTTTGTCTCTGCCACTGACCCACAAGTCCTTGGTATTGGCGTACGGCTCCTGAGACTTGCAAGTGGGCCCCTCTTCCAGGCCGTGCACCCCGGGTCCTCTGTTGAGGGATGACTGTGCTATGTCACAGGTGAGTGCCGTCCCCCCAGGGCAGTTCTGGGCTGCTGGGCTGTGTAGGGAGGCTCCCAGTCTGCTGAAATGATGGCTGAATGGGGCTTTGTTAATTCACACTGCTCCATCTTCCCAACTGTGGGACAATCAGCTGAGGTTGCAGGGAAGGCTAATGTCCACGCCCAGTTTTGTGGTGTGTGCCTGTTATTTGAAGCACTTCCGTCACACTGGGTTGTCTGGGGCAGCTCTGGGCTATGGGGCTGGCGATGGGCAGGAGTGTTTCCTGTCCACCAGGATGGTGGCTGTGAGCGGACACCCCCCTTATCTTGGGAAGTTGTGGTGTTTAGTGAATTTTCTCAGCCACTGAATTATTGCCTTTTGTCTCAGAGCTCTCTTAGTTCTGCTCTTGACTTTACGTGCCCAAACTGAAAGTCTCTGAAGCTTTCTGTATTGGGCTTCTTAGAGTAATTGTTTTAGAAAAAGAAAAAAGGATTAAAAAAAAAAAAAAAAAAAAAAGGGCCCTCATCAGAGATCTAATGGGTTATTGAAATGCTAAGAGACAAAGCAACCAGGGCCATTAAGGAAAGGTCCACAGGGCAGAGAGATCGGCTTTTCTTCGGGATTTGCATATGCGCCTTAGGGCCTGAGCTCCGCCCTTCCCCTTTCTATGTTCACCAGAGCTCCAAAAATCCTTCGCTTTTATTTTGGTGTTTTTCGTGTTGTTTTTTTTCTATGCCTGTCTCCTCTCTGCTGGGCTGGCTGCTCTCAGATTCTCTGGTGTCTGGTCTCAGTCTACCTATGGTTGGAGTCTGGATCAGTAGAATGAGTTTCCGATAAGAGCAGCCACTGCAGTTCTCCCTTCTCCTTCCCGGAGCTGACAGCCCCTCCTCCCACGGGACTGAGCCTGGCAGGGAGGGGCACGGGTCCCCTGGCCACAAAAACTTACAGATTTCGCTGATCTCAGCAGTTCCACGTTTTCATGAGTGTTGTATGAAGTATGCCCAAAGACAGATTGCTCTGTGGTGTCCAGTCCACGCAGTTCCTGGCTTTCTACCTACTTTCCTGGAGGAGTAACTAAAACATACAGCTCACCAGTCTGCCATCTTGCCCCGCCTCCGAGATTTGTATTTTTAAACACCCTGATCTGGGCCAAGGAGAATGAATCTCCTTGCTTTCCTTCTTTGCTGGTGGGCAGACAGCCTTTTTCTAGCCTTCTCTTTCATTGATGGTGAACACTTGACGTAGGGGCTTCAATTCCAAATCCCTACCTTATGCAGGTTCAAGGCTTTGCTTCCTGTCCCCAAGAAGCTAATAGAAATTGGCAATTACTTTGTGGCAGCTGTAACTTTGGTTTATGGCTTTTTTTTTAGCTTTGGCCTTTAGAAATTTCCTTTATTGTTTTGCTTTTTTTAAATTTTAATCTTGAGAGAAGAATATTTAAAAATCTAGATGTCTTCCTTTAAATTTCAAATCCTTCCTACTTTTATTTCTTATTTTCCCTATCTCTTGTTCTGAAGTAACATAATTATAAAACTTACCATTTATTGAATACCTTTTGTGTGCCAGGGGCTTTATATTAGCAATCTCGTTTTATTGTCACTCAATATAAATAGGTCCCTATCTGTTGTTCTCTGTCTCAGTCTCTTGTGTGTATCCTCATACTGGTGTATTAGTGAAAGTTCTCCAGAGAAACAGAAACAACAAGATATATGTTTATGTGTATATATATAAAAAGATTTATGTAAAAGAATTGGCTCATGTAATTGTGAGGTTGGGGAGTTCAAGTTCTGTGGGGCAGGGCTAATTCCCTAGGGAAATTCCAATAGGAGTGATGTTGAAGTCTTGACTCTGAATTTCTTAGGGGAAGCTGGCAGTCTGGAAAGTATGATGAGTCAGTGTTGAAGCCTTGAATCTGAAATCTGTAGGGGAGGCTAGGAGGTTGGAAACTCAGAGAGAAGTAGAGGGTATATGTAAACTCGAGGTAGAATTTCTTCTCTTTCAAACTCTCAGTTCTTTACTCTTATGACCTCGAACTGATTGGATGAGGCTTACCCACATTATGGAGCATAACCTCTTTAACTTAAAATTAGTCATTTATAGATGCTAATCCCATCTACAAAATACCTCTTACAGCAACATCTAAACCAGTGTTTGACCAAACGATTGGACACCAAAACAGAATTGACCATCACATGTGGTCATAATGATATGTAATTATTTTATTTGTCTGCTTTCTATTTTTCTGTTCCAATATAATGTAAGTTCCATGAAGATAGAGACCATCTCTATCTTGTTCCTAATTTAATATTTGGTATCTATGTGATTAGCCCATAGTGAGCTCTTCATAAATATCTGCCATATAGATGAACGTAATCTATGTTGTGTGTAACAGTGTGACTATTTTCAGATGAAAACCTAGATCCAGAGAAGTTAAGTGGCTTGTCCAATGTTACTGAGGTGGTCAGTGATAGAAGAGCAAGGATCAGATGCCAAAGTCCATCGTTCCTACCATTAGGGAAGCTATTTCTTTCATTAGTTTCTGGGACATCAAGGTGAATAGCTAAATTATGAAAGTGGTTTGATTAAATGACAACTGCAATAAATTCTTCACAGCATTAATTTCAAATTACATTTAATTTTAATACTGGTAAATGGTTTATAGTATATAGAATTAAGGGAATTTCATAGACTCAGCATGTCAGAGTAAAACTGTCAATTTTTATCTTACTTCTGAAAAATAGGTAGCTTGCTTATTTTGGAGTTTATTTTGAATTCTCACCCCATTCAAGAGGAATAATACAAATTGTTGTGCCTCCTTCCTTTCTTTCCCACTCTTCTTATTCCCTGGTATAAAAGAGAAGTTGACAAACTATTATTTTTATTGAGTGCATTAAAAAATCAGTTTTAGTTTAAAAATACTATAAAAATTAGCATTCAAAATGTTCTTATTCTTAAAAGTCTCCAAAGATTATAATAGATAAAAATCACCTTGCTTCGACTAATCTATTACAGTTTTCTGTTTAATAATATATTTTTAAACTGGAGAATATTCTATGCAATAGAGTCTGAACTATCAAACTGGTGATCAAAGTCAAGTGAATATCATAAAGAATAACTGTAACCTGGAGAAAGTACACATCAAAGATGAAATTCTCACAAAAGAAGAGTAGATACTGTCTGCTGAGTATAAAGGCCTTTTTGGATCTTTTGAGGATAAATCTCATGTGTAAGAAATTGTAGGTCACTACTGCTGTGGTTCATTCTCAAATGGAAGTTGAAATAAATGAATATATGTGCTCTTTGAGAATAAAGACTTTGACCTATGGTGCCTTTTTTCAGTCTAGTGCTATGAAAAAAAGAAACTCTCATTGTCTGAAAGAGGAGATTTCTGAAGGCCCTGAAAAAGTTCTTATATGTTCAAAAGAAAATTTTAAAATGTCTACAGAGTTCTATATTATATAGCTGGAGGGAAAATCTGAGTCTATTTCACAGAAAGCATAGAGCCTTCCTTGATTACTGGATGGGTTCCCGTGGTGGCATGCACAGAGAAGAGCTTTTCAATCTTAAAAGGCCTAGTGTGTGTACGTCTGTTAGGTTAGCTATTTTAACTGCAAAAAGGAATACAAAATATTTTGTTGACACAATTTTTTAAAAAAATATGTAAAAAGTCATCAAAGCTAGTATTTAGGAGAAATAATCTTTTGAAAAATAGGACACAGTTGGAGGGCAAGCAACATCTTATGTCTCATTAATTTTAGGTGCCTTGCCTCTCAGTTTAGAGCATGATATCATAGATTGTGAGCTCCTAGAAGTCAGGGGACATTTCTTGTTCTTTTTTTTTTTTCTTTTTTTTTTTCCAATCCTCTCCCCCAACCTGGCTGCGGCTAGATAAAGGTCTTCGGAGACATCCAAACAAATGATGATGGAAAAGCCACTGCTTGAATGTGTTTTAACACTGTTAAATGAATTGGCAAGGGCCTGGAGGTGACTTGTCCATAGTGTCTGTGGTGATTCGGCAGCTGTTACATACTCCTGAAAAGGCCATGTTCTTTTAATCCATTCCTGTGGGTGCAGACCTATAGTAGGTGGGACTTTTTGATTAGGTTGTTTCAAGTAGGATGGGTCGTTTCAGGGTGGGTCTTAATCCTTGTACTGGAGTCCCTTATAAGAGATGAAATTCAGAGAAGCTAAAAATGAAACACCCAAAGAAGTGCAGAGACAAAGCCACTGACAGAGAAGACAGAAGCTGAAGCAATGAAACCTGGGAGTGAAGGAGTAGCAGACGTCAACCATGTGCCTTCCCGAGTGACAGAGGTGTCCCCAATGCCAGCAGCCTGTCTTCAGAGTCCTGTTGATGCCTTGAGTTGGACATTTTCATGGCCTAAGAACTGTAAATTGAGAGTTAATAAATCAGCATTGTAAAAGCCAACCCATATCTAGTATATTACATTCTGGCAGTATTAGCAAACCGAAACAATGTCTAAAGCAAAGGCCAACTTATCTATACATAACTAGAGTAAAAATTAACTTGTCTGTACATCTTGAAATTGCCCATACATGCCTAAGACAATGTATCTGTGAGACAAGCCGAGATGCTCCATGCTTGTATAACTAAGACATTCTGACATTCTTTAAACCTGGGTCTTGATTTCCCTGAAACCAGAATTTTTATTAGGGATAAATAAGTTTTGTTAGTTTCATCCCCTTATAAGACTTGCTTTTCTTATTGTTTTTGTTCAACCAATCATGTTTTTCTTTGTGTAATCTCATTGTATTTACTATATTATTTGCCTCTTTCTCAGAGAAAAATGGAACACTTCTTTCTTAGCATAGAGAATTCCCGAATTTGCAAATTGTCTTCTTTTGATAAATAAATGGTCTGTCTTTTCTAAACTCTTAAAGTTTGTCTTTTATTTGACAACAAGAAAATTCACCCTCTCACCAATTGGCCCATTCTGTTTTATTAATAAAGTGGAATTCTGATTTCTCCCTTCTAGAATTTGAATTTTGAAGATGTTTGGGTCACCCATCACCCTTTGAATCATATTAAGCTGGGAATCAACTAAAATTCTGAAGTCTTTTTTTCACATATTATTATACATCGCCATGCTGTATTGAGCAGTTAGATTTTGAAATTTGCTTTTAACCCTATTAAGTTTCTTGTATTTAGCCTATCATTTTGGCTTATCAGGATCTTAGTGGATCCTTATTATATTATCCAGTGTTACTAGTGACCCTTTAAAGCTCTTTTATGCCATCTCCAGTCTCATCTCTTATTACTCCCACCCTCACCCGCACGGCTCCAAACATACTATCAGCAGTATAGTTCTTGGAACAGACCAAGCTTTATCTCAATTTTGAGTCATTGCACATACTTTCCCCCTCCTTTCATCTGCTAACTCTTTTTTGATCTTCAATGCATGGTTGACAGGTCACTTTTTCCAGGACCCTCTTAATACTGGGTAAGATGCCTACTTGTGAGCTCCCTATAGTAACATAGGCCAATCCTAGCATTTATCAAAGTACTTTTTAATTGTCTTTTTTCTTGACTTCTTTTCTCCTCTAACCTATAACATCCTTGGAGGCAGGAACTATATATATATATATATATATATTCCACCATTTTATCTCCAGTGCCTAGCACAATGCATAGCACATAGCAGGTTTTCACTACATATTTCTTGAATATATAATTAAATGAATCAAGTTGACTCATCAGAGTAATAATAAATAAATATGTGTACAGGGCCAAGGATGTTGTTCCATGATGTGCCCATGGAACCCCTCTCACTCAATCCATAATTTGTTTTTCAGACTGAGGTCATTTAACCAATTATGGACCCACCTTACTGAGTCTCTTCCAGCACACCTCTTTTCTCTTCATGTCTACAAGGGTATCATGAAATATCATGAAACCTTGTCAGACACCATGCTGAAATTCAGGAATGTTATGCATATTGCCTTTACTTGACATTAGCCCAGGAAATACAACATTTGTGTTGACCTTGAACCATGACATATTTTTCATTTATTCCTTGTATTGTTTATAGAATGCTTTATGACATCTCAGTTTTCTGTAGATTTTATTGTATTTTCAAACAGCTTTAGTAAATTTAGAGTACTTGATATTTCCTTTACAAATATTAAATGCATTTGAGTCCTCACTGATCTTTGTTTACTTACTGAACCTTACAATCCCAATCCTTAGAGTGAAACAAATTTTATTTATAGTTTAAGGGAGTCTAGAGAAAGAGAGTTAAGCTTGATTGAGTATATAAATGCTGGACAGTTTACCTGCCTTATTATTTATTCTTCACAACAACGTATTCAGATATTATTAATCCTGCTTTATGTAAGAGGAAAGTAAATTGTGCAGCAAGTAAGGGACAGGTCTGGGACTGGAATTCAGTTAGGCTTGACTCTAAAACGGAGGACCCCTGTGAGAATCAGATAAAAGCCTTGGCCTCCTTCCCAGAAGCATGTAAATAACCTCAAATCAGTTGGAGTTCTTTACTGTAAGCAACAGAAACTGAAATGTGGTTGTTGAAGAAGAAAAGGAGGCTTTATGTTTTTAAGATATTGGTAGCTCATAGAATCACTGGGGCGGGAGTGGGGGCGGGGACTGCAGAACCAGGAATGAGGTTAGTTAACCAGGAAGAAATGCCTAAACCCACCCTACACAGGTGTTTGGTAAGGAAACCATTACTGCTGTTTCCACTAAACACTAGAAGCTACAGTTTTCACTGCTTTTGTTAGGATTCAGTACTGTTTAAACCCTTCCTTCCACCAAGTCAGCAGCACACACATGGTCCTGCAACAGCCACCACCCTCATGTCAAACTCACAAACGTGGTCCTACAGCTACTACCACCACTGCATCAACACCACAAATGTGGTCCTACAGCAACTGCCACCATATCAATCCACAAACATGGTCCTGCAACTATCACCACCAATACACCAAACCCACAAATGTGTTTCTGCAACACTTAACCACTGACACCACATCAACCCACAAATGTGACTCTGCAGCAACTATCATCGCCATGTTAACCCCACAAAAGTGGTCCCACTACAACTACCACTGGCCACAAATGCAGTCCTACAGCAACCACTGCAGACACTGCATTGCCACCACAAACATGAACCCTTAGCGCCACCATCAGCGCCCTGTTGACCCTGCAAATGGGTTGGCTTCATGGGTGTGTGGACTGTGCACTCACACAGAGCCCCACTCTCACAAGGACCCCACATATGGCTTAGTGCTCTGCTGTTGCCTCTGGAAAGTGTTAATAATTTTTTAACAAGGGGCTCCACAGTTTCATTTTGCACTGGACCCTGCAAATTATACGCCAGTCCTGATTGTGAACATGGTGTGCAGCAAGCAGCACCTTATCTCGATCAACACCATGGATGTGGACCTGCAACAACCACCAAGGCCACCACATCAACACCACAAACCTGCTGCTGCTGCACTTGGGATCACCAACATGCTGACACCACAAAACGGTCCTGCAACAACCCCAACCCTACCCTGGGGGGGAGGGGGGTGGAGAAAGCTCAGGCAGCACAAAGTTTCTTTTGTGAATTTTAGGGAGTTACTACACTTTCTAAGGTGACTCTGGCCGCATGTTAAGCCTCCTGCTCCAAAGTCCATTTTGCAACATGACACTCTCTTAAGGACTGGAGGAAGAAAGATTCATGTCTGGACAAGGAATACTGTGAAATTTTGATCTAAATGACTGTGGACTTAGAAAATAAATTAAATGCTTATTCTAGCAGAGCATGTAGTGTCTGTAGAATGGGGAAATACTATAGGAGAGATATTGAGTATGTGAGTGGAAGCCTAGAAAGTAGTTGGAGAGTGGCTAGGACTGGAGATCTGGAATTCATCAGCATAGAGGCAGATGTTTAATTAATTAATTTAACAAATATGTGTTGATCAGCTACACATGCCAGGCACTCTGCTAGGCATAGAGAAAAAATTATGAGCTTTCAGATCTGTTGCTGCCTTGAGAGTTCATACCCAGCCACTGGAGCCTCAGGGAGAACAGGTAGACTGAGTAGAGGATACTAATATTTTAAAAGATGTCTTGATTTCTGTAAATAGAACTTTACAATTTTTTAAGGAATCAAACTATAATTCCTTCATTAACAACTGAAATCTGTCATTGAAATTCAAAAATAGCAGTGTCATATTTTAAAAATTCATGGGCTATTTTAAAATGTGACATTTAAATATATACATGAACTGAAAAATGAAGCAAGTCCTGTCATGATCTGACAGGCATAATTACTTATCTGGTAATGCAAACAGTAACCTAATAGCAAGATGCTAATAGTACCTTGGTGCAGGTGTTGCTAATTAGCTTTTGGTTTAGGCTTTATCGTAATCTCTTCTCTCACCCTTGCATAATACTTGTGTAAAATGAAAATTTGAGGTGCAAGCTGAAACATTTAATTGCCAACCATGGCTCATGGCTTGATCTTGAAACAGTGAGAATTACCAAATGTCTTTTGAATTGGGCGGTGATCGTAGCTTAGTTGTAGCTTAGCGGTCAACCATATTCCTGGTTCTTCTCCTGACCTTCAAAGTTTGCCTTTGAACAGGAAGTTAAGTTAATCTGGGCTCTGGCGAAGTGGCTAGGTGAGAAGACAGGAGTCATTTCTCATTTGCTATTCCTACTCATTTCCTTTATCCATAATCTGTTTATGAGTAGTTGGACTGTTCTGGGAGATACAGCAGCAATGACTGACATAATTTAGAATCATTCATTTGTTCATTCAGCAAATATTTATTGAATACCTACCATGTGCTTGCACTCAGCATGTAGTAGGAATTATGTGTGTGTGTGTGTGTGTGTATTTGTTAAATGAATAATCACTGGACAGTTTTTAAAAAGCCTTCCATAAATAATTTATAAACTTGTGGATGCACTCATGGTAAGGAAATGTATTCTATTTGTGTGATTAAAGTCTGGAAAAGATAGTCACAATGCTCATCAAATGGTCTATTATACCCACCTATATTTTCCAGCCTTTTTTTTGATTGGGTGGGAGCAAGTAATAGTTCTGGCCCATGAGATGTGAGTGTACTTCTGGGGGTGAAACAGTGAAAACCATAGTGATCAAGGGGAGAAGAAGCTCTATCTTCTCAGTGATTGTGCTGGTTGAAACTGTTATGGACCTCAGAAAAGCCATGATCTTTTTTTTTTTTATTTCAGTTATTTCCTTATTGTGAAATATAACATATATACAAAAAGGTTAAATTGTAATTTCAAATTACAATTTAACAAGTAGTTAAAGCTATGATTTTTTTTAAATTTTGAAATAAATTCAAAGTTGTATGAACAGTTGCAAAAACAATACTAGCCCCATACACAGAATTCCAGCATACCCTGACCCCCTCCCCCGATAGCTCAATCCACCAACTTTAACATGCTGTCACATCGCTATTTCTTTCCCTCCCTCCCTCCCTCCCTATCTATCATCCATCATCTATTGCTCTGTCTTCTGAACATATGAGAGTTAGCTGCACACATCCTTGAACATACACTATAATTCACATATACACTTCCCATGAACAAGAACATTCCTTTATGCAATCCCATTAAGCGCAGCTAAGAAGTACAAGAAATTCAACAATGATACAAAGCTTACATTCTATATTTCCTTTTCCTTATGTCTCAACTGTGTCCCTTTGAGCCACCTGTCCTCTATCCTCCAATCCCATCCAAGTTCATCCTTAGCATTCAATTGTCATCTAGTTAGACTGTCTTTTTTTTTTTTTTTTCAGTTGTGGAAACATATATACAGCCTAAATCTTCCCATTCCACCCCCGCCCTAGCCTTTCATTAGTGGGATTAATCACGTTTAGAATGTTGTAATGCTCTTTCCCACCATCCATTACTAGAGATTTCCCTTCACCTCAAACAGCAACCCTACACTCATTTCTTAACTCCCCATTGCCCCTTCCCCCATTTCTCTTAACCCAAACTCTACTTTTCATCTCTATGGTTATATTCCCTGATAATTTCTTTGTGTTTACTGTGGGGCTTAAAATTAACCTCTTAAATCCATATCAGTCTTGTTTTTCTTTGATACCACCTTCACTTCAATAGGGCACATAAACTATGTTCCTATACTCCTCCATTCCCCCACCTTTATATAGTTGTCTAAAATTACATATTTTACATTGAGTTCAAAACCACTGATTTGTCCTTAGAGTTTGTGTATTTTATATCATGTAGGAAGTAAATAGTAGAATTACAGTTCAAAAATTATTGACTTCTATTTGTATTCCATTGTGGTTGGAGAATGTGCTTTGAGTATATTCAATTTTTTTTTTTTTTTTTTTTTTTAATTTCTTGAGGCTTGTTTTATGTCCCAGCTTATGGTCCCTTCTGGATAAAGATCCATGATCACTAGAGAAAAGTGAGTGTCCTGGTGATTTGGGATGTAAGGTACTATATATGTCTGTTAAAATTCTCTATATCTCTTTCTCCTTTCCCTGTCTCTCTCCGCCGGCAGGGCTCGCCTCAGAATCTGAAGTAGGGCAGGTCTTTCATCGGCAAAGTCTCCAGCATATGTTTGTCTGTGAAAAATTTAAGCTCTCCCTCAAATTTGAAGGAGAGTTTTGCTGGATAAAGTATTCTTGGCTGGAAATTTTTCTCTCTCAGAATTTTAAATATGTCATGCTACTGCCTTCTTGTCTCCATGGTGGCCGCTGAGTAGTCACTACTTAGTCTTATGTTGTTTCCTTTGTATGTGGTGAATTGCTTTTCTCTTGCTGCTTTCAGAACTTGCTCCTTCTCTTCAGTATTTGAGAGTCTGATCAGAATATGTCTTGGAGTGGGTTTATTTGGATTTATTCTATTTGGAGTTCGCTGGGCATTTATGCTTTGTGTCTTTATATTGTGTAGAAGGTTTGGGAAGTTTTCCCCAACAATTTCTTTGAATACTCTTTCTAGACCTTTACCCTTCTCTTCCCCTTCTGGAACACCAATGAGTCTTAAGTTTGGATGTTTTATTTTATCTATCGTATCCCTGAGATCCATTTCGATTTTTTCAATTTTTTTGTCCATTCTTTCTTTTGTTCTTTCATTTTCTGTTCTGTGGGCTTCTAGGACACTGAGATGTTGTTCAGCTTCCTCTAGTCTTGTATTGTGAATATCCAGAGTCTTTTTAATTTGGCCAACAGTTTCTTTTATTTCCATAAGATCTTCTATTTTTTTATTTACTCTTGCAATGTCTTCTTTATGCTCTTCGAGGGTCTTCTTTATGTCACTTATATCCTGGGCCATGGTCTTCTTTTTTTTTTTTTTTTAATTAAATTCAGTTTTATTGAATTACATTCACACACCATACAATCATCCATGATATACAATCCACTGTCCACAATATGATAACATAGTTATGCGTTCATCACCACAATCTATCTCTGAACATTTTCCTTACATCAGAAAGAACCAGAACAAGAATAAAAAATAAAAGTGAAAAAAAAACACCCAAATCATCCCCCCATCCCACCCCAGTTGTCCTTTAGTTTTTATCCCCATTCCTCCACTCATCCATACACTAGATAAAGGGGGTGTGATCCACAAGGTCTTCACAATCATACTGTCACCTCTTGTAATCTACATTATTATATAATTGTCTTCAGGATTCCAGACTGCTGGGTTGGAGTTTGGTAGTTTCAGGTATTTACTTCTAGCTATTCCAATACATTAAAGCCTAAGAGGTGTTATCGATATAGTGCATAAGAATGTCCACCGGAGTGACCTCTCGACTCCATTTGGAATCTCTCAGCCACTGAAGGGCCATGGTCTTCTTGATGTCCTTTAAATCCTCTGCCATGTTTTCGTTCCTCGATTGTAGTTCTTTGATTAATTTTGCGAGGTACAGTGTATCTTCCGATATTTTGATTTGTGTGTTTGAAGTTGGATTCTCCATATCTTCTCGTTTTATCATATGCATTAAGATTTTCTGTTGTTTTTGGCCTCTTGGCATTTGTTTTGCTTGATAGGGTTCTTTCAAGTTGTAAAGAAAAAGGGATATCAATCTAATTTTTCAGGAACACAGTTTGGTGATGTACACTTTAACTAACCAGCAGATGGCGTCTGTGAGTCACCTATATCCCTCAAGTCAGTTCTCAACCTTGTTCCCACGGTGTGTGGAGAACTCAGTTTGGGTGCGTTGCTGGAGCCGTCTGCCCTGAATGTGGGGCGTGTGTATGGGTAGCCAGGGAGGAAGGGCAGTTTTAATGTTCAAATCCCCCAGGATCCCGGAGATTCAAGGCCTCCACAAGAGTCTAAGCCTTCATTTCAGTTCAGCCCCAGACCTTCTCTCTCACTAATCCACAAACCACTGGACTTGGCATAGTGCCCATGGTTCTCCGAGCGGATCCCCCTTCCCAGCTGTGCTCCTCCAGGAGCTTAGCCTAGGGAATGCCATGATACATCACCAGTGTGCGCCAGCCCTCAAGGGAAGCCCCGGGCCATCAGGCTGTGCAGTGGTGCACTCTCAGCCTGAGGCTAAAATGGCCAAATGGAGTGTCTCAGCCCCCTCCTCCTCACACAGTTCCTCCTTCCCAGCTCTGGGACAACTGGCAGGGCTCTGGGCTGTGGGCACGGCCCCGGGCAAGAGTTTATCCAGCCCTCCGGGGGCTAGCTGCTAGCCACGGGGTTTCTTTCTGCTTCTGGCTCTCCCCTCCATTCCCCCGAACCCAAGGGTATCTGCTGCTGGCTATCTTCCCAGCCAGACACCAAGAGGCCGGCCCAGCCCCCACTTGCTGTGTTTTACTGCCTGGTTCCCACAATCGCAGCTGGAGCTGCTCCCGGGTTTTTCCCTTTTTTTTTTTTTTTAAAAAAGAGCCAGCCAGTCTCCAAATGCTGAACCCTGGCTTCCCCAGCCCGCTGCGCAGCTGCAGGTCTTCCAGCCAGCTTACTCACTCGCTTCCGAATGCAGACTCCCGGTTTCACCAAGTATATGGCCCCTCTGGAACTAGGAGCCCTTGTCCAGCTGGCGCATCACTGTAACTGGTATTCTAGGTCACTTTCTGGTTTTTAGCTAGTGTTTTTCACAGAGGAGTTTTTTTCCACCCTGTCTCAGCTAGCCGCCATCTTAGTTTTGCTATGATCTTTTAATCTGATCTTGTTGAGTGGGACCTTTTGATTGTTTCCATGGAAATGTGACTCACCCAACTGTGGATGAGACCTTTGATTAAATTATTTCTATGGAGATGTGACCCTGCCCATTCCAGATGGGTCTTAATTAGATCACTGCAGTCCTTTTAAGAGAGCTCACAGAACCAAGGAGCTCAGAGAATCTGAGAGAGACATTTTGGAGAGAAGCTAAGAGCTGACACAGAAACTTGGAGATGCTTGGAGATGCAGACAGAAAGACGTTTGGAGATGCTAAGCTAAGAGATGAAGCCCAGAGTTTGCCCCGGAGAAGCTAAGAGAGGACGCCCAGATGTTTAGAGAGAAATGCCCTGGGAGAAAGCAGCAAGGATGCAGAGGAGCTGGGAGAGAGAAGCTAAGAGAGACAGCAGCCCAGAGACATTTTGAAGAAAGTCATTTTGAAACCAGAACCTGGGAGCAAAGGACCAGAAGACGCCAGCCATGTGCCTTCCCAGCTGACAGAGGTGTTCTGGAAGCTGTTGGCCTTTTCTTCAGTGAAGATATCCTCTTATTAACGCCTTAGTTTGGATACTTTTATGGCCTTAATACTGTAAATTTGTAACCTAATAAATCCCCTTTATAAAATACCATTTCTGGTATTTTGTGTAATGGCAGTTTAACAAACTGGAACCGTGATATAATCATAAGATGGTGGGACTGTGTGGAACAAAGGCTCTTGCTGCCTCCTGCAGGACATGTAGCAAGAGAATATGAGTTTTTTTGTGTGTGAGTTAAGTGAATATGAGGTTTTTTCTTTTACTATTCCAATAAAGAAAAAAAAAATGGGTTATTTCTTAACACTACATTACCTGTTCTATCCTAACACAAGAACTGTGTATACTTCTTGTTCTAGAGGATCTGAAAAGTATAAATGATGATAGGAAGTCTTCCTTGTGTACTTTTTAGTAAGCTTGGGATGATACGTTGAGTTTTATACGTCTCCAATTTATTTTTTCAAAGATACACTGAAAAAGGTGCTTATAGTTTAAAAGTCACCCTTCCTTTTTCACCTTCTTCGGTTGCACAATTGTGATCAGTATTTGAATCATTTTCTTTTGTAATTCTGGCCAATGAAGTTTCTCACATCTTCCTTAACATTTGATTGGTACCATATTTAGTGGTTAAGAGTGTGATTTCTAGATCCAGGTCACTTGATTTCAAAACCTAGCTCTGCCACTTATTAGCTGTGTAACCTCAGACAAGTTACTTACTCTTTCTGTGTTTTAGTTTCCTTTTCTGTAAAATGGGGTTAGTATTGGCACTTACCTCAGCAGGGTATTGTTAAGACTAAATAATTTAATACATGTAAATCTCTTGGAACAATTCCTGGCTCAGAGCAAACACTGGATGTATTAGTTATTATTATACTTAAATTAAAATATCATGAATTATTTTGTAAGGTTACAGTATGTTTATATATATTTGGAAAATATGTTGACAGTGTTATTTAGGGCTCAAGCAAGTGAATAAAATGGTTTGTTCATTATTGTTTCTGGAGAAGAGTCTTACAGCTTTGGCTGGAAAGATTTATCTGGTCTTAGTCAATAAAAAGTAGTTGAAAGTCACCTTTAGTACTTCTCTTAAAAGTAACTAATCTTTTGACACCCTGGGGCCTTCAATCAATGGTTTCAAATCAATATTTTCTATATACAGTTATTGTTTCCTTTCGCCTTACACACTATGGGCTGAAAATCAACAGACTGAGAAAATCAATGGGGTACATTTGTGGTTTAGAGAACACTGGATGGGAGACATATGTTCTTTTGGAAAACACATACAAAGGAAATATGTAGACACTTTCTTGGAGGAATCCTCAAGTAATTACTGGATGAATTTGTGATCCAACAGGTTTCTCCTCAATTACGCTGAGAGAGAACATCAATTCATTTGCCTTGCAGTAAACAGGCTGTGTCAAGGGTCCAAACCAAGACACCAAAATTGTCGGTGTTAGAATAATTGGCTCTGGTGGGCCCAAATCAGAATATACAAACTACTTCTCATTTCTGGCTCATTTGGCCTTGATTTCCAGGGAAGGTTGTTTTTACTTACTGCTTTGAAAAGGATCTTATTTTCAGCAGTCTCAAGGAAATGCGTTTGAATGGTTTAAACATTCCATTTTAGTGGATACAGATGAATGACTATCAAAAGATAATTCACGTTGTGGATTATGTCTCTTTAACAACATGCACTGTTTTTCAGGGAATTAAGAAAGCATTGCTTTGTGTTTAAAGTAAGAACCTCAAGAGTATTTGCTGGCCCTTGTACTCTGCCAAAGCTTTCTTTCAATAAATAAACAGATTTCTGCAGTTTGGATGGGGAATAGAATTTAATGCTGTGATTTCGGAATCCCCAAATGTCGTTTACCAGATGAAGTTTGTGGCAGGATAGATGTGCTATGAGGTTTTCTCAAATGAATGATTGCCTCTTTCAAATAGGAGAAAGCTGAAGAGGCAGAATTTGTTTCTTCTGAATGTACTAGAATATTCAAGAAGGGTTGCTTAAATGGTCATTTGCAAGGTAGATTGAAACAATTAAGAAGAAAATGTATTCCAATTTCATTGTATAGTTACCAGCTAGTGTCTGGGCTAGCTCAGGTTCTGCCACTTTCTAGACATGACATTGGGCAACTCATTCATTCAGTCATTTTATTCATTCTGCAAATACACTGTATTTTGAGTGACAACTAGGTGCTGGGGATACAGCAGTAAACAAAACAAAATTTGGTCCCTTAGGGATTTTATAATCTCCTTGGGGAGAGTGGGTTATCAAATACTAAATAAATACATAATAGGTCAGGTGGTGAAACACACTTTAAAGAAAAACAAAGCTAGGTCAGGGGAGAGTGCTAGTGGGGTTGCAGTTTTATGTAAGGTGGTCAGGACATGCATTTCTGATAGCATGACAATGTAAACTCTTTGACTTTACTCTGAGTGAATTGGACAGTCATTGCAGAGTTTTGAGCAGAGCATCCTTCTTCCTGTTGTATTGGGAATAGACTCATGGGGTGGGTTGGGAGACCATTGCAGAAATCCAGGTGAGACCATGGTTGCTGAGGTGGAGGTAATGAGAAATGGTCAGATTCTTAATATATTTTGAGCATAGAGCTGACAGGGTTTGCTGATGGATTGGATGTGGGATGAGAGAGGAAGAAAACTAAAGACTTTTTTGATATGAGAACTGAAAAAAATGGAGTTGCTATTTGTTGAGATGGGGGGAGACTGAGAGAGAAGTTTTCCTTGGGGACGATAGTTTGATTTGGGCATTGTAGTGAGTTGAATGGTGTCCCCTCAAAAGACATATCCATCCAGAACTTGTGAACATGGCTTTATTTGGAAAAAGTGACTTTGCAGTAGTGATTAAGTTAAGGATCTTGGGATGTAATCATCCTGGCTTAGGGGGTCCTAAATCCAATGATGTGTCCTTACAAGAGAAGACAAGGGGAGAAGAAACACAGAAAAGAATGTGATGTGAAGATGGAGGTGGAGATTGGAGTGATGCATCTATAAGTCAAAAAATGCCAAGAAGCTAGGACAGAAGCTTGGAATGGATTGTCCCTCAGAGCCTCCAGAAGGAACCAACCCCACTGATTTTGGACTTCCAACCTCCAGAACTGTGGGAGAATACATTTCTGTTGCTTTAAGCCACCCAATTTGTGGTAATTTGTTATAGCAGCCATGTAAAGATATACAGAGATGTCACGTGGGCACTTGAATACATGAGTCAAGAGTTTCCAGATGGGGTTCGAGGTGTAAGTATATATTTGGGAGTCTGAGGAAGTGAAACCAGTGAGGTAAAAGGTGAACCAAGAGAAAGTGATATTCCAGAATCCAAGGGGAGAAAGTATTTTGAAAAGAAGGATGTAGTCGATGGTGTCAAATGCTGAAGGATCTAGGGAAGGAGTAGTAGTGAAATCCTGTGAACTAAACTGTCCATTGTCAACTTGGCACCATGTATAGCTGCACCATCTCAGAATCCCCTTCCCTGCATGGCTTTGGATTAGAGTTGGGCAAGAGAGAGACATGCATGAGTTTAGGAAGGTGGAAGTGAAACAAGAGTTGTTACTCACACATGGTCATGGTGCCAGAACACGGTGGCCTTGTGGGCTTCTCCATGAGCTCCCAAATTGTGAGGGCCAGATACAACAGTTCCTCAGGCTTCCCTGTGAATACCAGTTTTTCCATTTCCACTTTAGTTTAAGTTAAGGTTGTTAGTGACTGTTTTCCTTCTCCAGCTGCAGTCTTTAATTCCTATGTTAAGCCCCCTATTTCTTAATAATTGTAGTGATTCTGTTTTCCTGACCAAATCCAGAGTGATATGTCCTGCTTGGATCTTTTTTTTTTTAATATTCATTTTATTGAGATATATTCACATACCACGCAGTCATACAAAACAAATCGTACATTCGATTGTTCACAGTACCATTACATAGTTGTACTTTCATCACCAAAATCAATCCCTGACACCTTCATTAGCACACACACAAAAATAACAAGAATAATAATTAAAGTGAAAAAGAGCAATTAAAGTAAAAAAGAACACTGGGTACCTTTGTCTGTTTGTTTGTTTGTTTCCTTCCCCTATTTTTCTACTCATCCATCCATAAACTAGAGAAAGGGGAGTGTGGTCCTTATGGCTTTCCCAATCCCATTGTCACCCCTCATAAGCTACATTTTTATACAATTGTCTTCAAGATTCATGGGTTCTGGGTTGTAGTTTGATAGTTTCAGGTATCCACCACCAGCTACCCCAATTCATTAGAACCTAAAAAGGGTTGTCTATATTGTGCATAAGAGTGCCCACCAGAGTGACCTCTCGGCTCCTTTTGGAATCTCTCTGCCACTGAAGCTTATTTCATTTCCTTTCACATCCCCCTGTTGGTCAAGAAGATGTTCTCCGTCCCACGATGCAGGGTCTACATTCCTCCCCGGGAGTCATATTCCACGTTGCCAGGGAGATTCACTCCCCTGGGTGTCTGATCCCATGTAGAGGGGAGGGAAGTGATTTCACCTGCCAAGGTGGCTTAGCTAGAGAGAGAGGGCCACATCTGAGCAACAAAGAGGCATTCGGGAGGAGGCTCTTAGGCACAATTATAGGGAGGCCTAGCCTCTCCTTTGCAGCAACAGTCTTCCCAAGGGCAAATCCTATGGTAGAGGGCTCAACCCATCAAATCACCAGTCCCCTATGTCTGTGGGCATGGTAGCAACCATCGTGGTGGGGCAGGCTAATACCCCTGCATTCTCCACCAGCTCCTCAAGGGGGCTCTGCATATTTTTTTCCTTGTTTTGTTTTTTTTTTTTTTTAACTTTTTTTTTTTTTTAAATCAACTGTATGAAAGATAAAAAAAATTTAAAAAATTTAAAAAAACATACAATAAAAGAACATTTCAAAGAGACCATAACAAGGGAGTAAGAAAAAGACAACTAACCTAAGATAACTGCTTTACTTCCAACCTGTTCCTACTTTACCCCAAGAAAGTAACCTAATATAGCAACATTTCTGTGAACTTGTTCCTACTATACCCATGAGAAATTAACAGACCATAGTCATTCCTGGGCATTCCCAGAACGTTAAATTTACCCACGATGGCTTATCTGTTCTTATTGGATTGTTGTTCCCCCTTCCTTGATTGCTCTCTATCGCTAGTTCCCCTACATTCTACATTATAAACCATTTGTTTAAGTTCACATAAACAGTAAGTTCGCATTAGTGGTAGCATATAATATTTCTCTTTTTGTGCCTGGCTTATTTCGCTCAGCATTATGTCTTCAAGGTTCATCCATGTTGTCATATGTTTCACGAGATCGTTCCTTCTTACTGCCGTGTAGTATTCCATCGTGTGTATATACCACGTTTTCTTTATCCACTCATCTGTTGAAGGACATTTGGGTTGTTTCCATCTCTTGGCAATTGTGAATAATGCTGCTATGAACACTGGCGTGCAGATATTTGTTCATGTCACTGCTTTCCAATATTCTGGGTATATACCGAGAAGTGCAATTGCTGGATCGAGCGGTAACTCTATATCTAGTTTTCTAAGGAACTGCCAGACTGACTTCCAGAGTGCTGAACCATTATACAGTCCCACCAACCTACTTGGATCTTTATAGGGTCACTTTGCAAATCTTAGACACTTCTTGGGACTGATTAAAAGGCAGTGAAGCCTCTGAAGGCCTTTTATAAATTCCATTTTTTGTTGCTACCAGAAACTTCTGAAATGGGCCAAGGCAGAGCATGAAGTAAACTTGAAGGCTACATGAGCCTTCTACCTGAAGATTCCCTCATTTTCCTTTTCTCTCACTCACTGGACACATATGCCAGCAATACACTATGCTCCAAATTTGATCTTGAGATTTCTCTTACTGTCAAGTAAACCCCTTGATTTCACAGAGAAATTTAGGTTACTCCTCTCATTAATATTATATTTTTACCCATCAAAAAATCAAAGCATAGATGATTATTTAATCTTCCTTCTGTTGTTCCAAAGGATAAAGTGCAAAAACTGGATATTCCTTCCTCTTGTTGCCATGATAAAATTAAAGCCCTCCAATCTATCTCCTCCTAGTTCATATTATTTTGTTCAGTGGCAGCCAAAGATCTTGCTCATAGACTGGGAAGCAGTTTGGTTATTTTGGAGTCAGTATGGTGTGCTCAGTCTCATCCTAGATCTCTACTCTCAAACTTGTAAAGAGGAATCTTTTCATGTGTTCCAGTTTTCTGAAGTCCCAAAGGTCATGAATACATAAAAATTTTGCATCAGTCCCAAATCCACAATATGAATAATAAGCTCAAGATAGTAGCTTTATAATCTGAGCACCTAAACTTTTATTGAATCCTAAACAAAAGAAATGTTCTAAGAATCTAATCATATTACATTCTAGCCTCACTTTAATTTTTTCAAGCATGGTCCATGACTTAAACTTAATATTTTGTGGGGAAAGAGATGAACAGAGGAAATAGTAGAGAGAAAATGAGATCGTAGTGAGGTGAAGAACCCAGATGGTCATGGAGGCAGTGAAACCATGCCAGTTGGTCAGAATTCAGGGCCTGTGAACTTAAAATTCAACTGGAAGAGCAATTAACACAAAAGCTAGCATTCTGTACATGCTATTTCTGCATCTTGTTCTTTTGTACTATAAAATCTTGGAAATTATTCATATTGGTACCTATAGAGCTGCATCTTTCTTTTTGACAGTTGTATAGTATTCCATTATTTCTATGTGCCATAATTTATTTAATTGGTCCCTATATTGAGGGACACTTAAAATACTTTAAAATCTTTTTCTATTAAATACAAAGGTAGAATGAATGACTTTTGTATCAGTCAAGGTTCATTTTGAGAAACAGAATCTATTTTGTATTTCAAACAGAGGAATTCAATATAGGAAACCGATTAGAAAGGTGTTGGATGGGCTAAAATAACAAAAGGACTAACTTTTAGTAATGTCCTGGAAAAGCACTTAAGGAAGATGGTGTGATAATCTGAGTTCAGTTGCTGCTAATAGCCCTAGAGTGGAGCCCTGCACCCACTGCTGCACTGTTGGAGACAGTGTTACAGCTAGTTGGTTCTGGATCTGAGAAAGCAGTGCATCTAGATTACTGCTGAAATAGATGAACAGATGCTACCTCGGCTACTGGAGTCCAGAAGTCTGCTGGCAGACTGAAGCAACTACTGCCACACTGCCAGAGCCAGGATGTTTGTCCCTTTTCTCCCACTTTCTAATCTTCCACCAGGCTCTCTTGCTGGTAGAACCAAATGAGAAGCCCAGCTGATAAAGGAGCCTGGGAAATGTAGTTTGCAGAGTCAGCCTCAGGAGTGTAGAGCATAGAAGCGTGGGTGTGGGGCTGAGAGCCAGTCTACACCTTAGGACATGTAGCTCCCATAAGTGCCTTTCTTCCCATATTTTGCATATTTGTGAGTACATTTATAGAGCAAATTCCTCAAGTGGAATTGCCCAGTCAATGGATATGACTTTTGAAATTCTGGAAGATATAACCAAATTACTCTCCCTAAAGGAACATTTGTGGATGCCTAATTTTCCATGCCCTTACCAAATCGGTGTGTTTGCCTTGATGAAACTGGTATTTAAAAACCCTTTTGGCTTTTCTGCAGAGCCCGTGTTCTCAGCAAACACCATGCTTATTTCCCCTAAAAAAAAAAAAAAAAAAAAAATTATCCTTTACAATGCCTGAAATTCCCTTGATTAAAGACTCACAGTTAATAATATTAAAATAAAAATACACCTGGAAGTGTTAAATCTATCACTCATTCAACAGCTCACTCTTTGCACTGAAAGAATTAAAGCTCTGACTGTTCATGTGGAGGCTGAAGGTGGAGAAGGCAGACAGATAATGTTAGAGCAGAACTTGGTGTCTATGTTGGAGGACTTAATCAATTAGGGGAGAGGTGCACTAAACAAAAAGTTAAGTGGATAAAGGGGAGGTGAGAAGATTTCAAAGTTATTTATAAACATTGCCTGGGACTGACTGCAGTGGGCAAAGAGGGGACTAATTCTTTAGAGCTGGATGAAGCCTGGATGCCATCTAATCAAAACCCTTTGTTGTGTTGATGAAGAAAGAGGTCTGGAGAGGTTAAGTGACTTCTGAAGAGGATCAGAACTAGGAGAACGGCTGAAAAGACCTGGATTCCCCCAAAATAGGTGGCGCTCAACTTATGCTTATGGTACCAACAAACCAGAATAATTTTTTTTTTGGGGGGGAGGGGATAAAATATTTTACAAAAATATTTATTATTCGTTATGAGAAAAATAAGCACTCTGTTGGACTTAGTTTATGGCTTAATGTTGTTTTTATTTTTAATTACATATGGTGAGGGGTACCGTAATCGTTTCATTGTTCATGGCCTTTATAGGTTCTGTTTCAGCCATGAATAGAGGTCTCTTGAGTTCCAGTGCCCTGTTGTTTTCTCCCCAATATGCCGTCTCCATTTGAGCACCATGGGACATTATAATATACCTGAAAAAAATGGCATTACCGGTACTTCAGTATTTATTTTGATTTTAAGCGAAATAAACACTGAAATACAGGTGTGATCTAGAATTTATTTAAAACACATTTTCAGAATTCCTAAAAAGTTCAGTGAAACCAAAAACTTCATACATTTCAAATATAAAAATTATAAACTTAGAAAACTTCAAGTGAAATACAGTAAATTTATGGAAATAAATAAATATATTATCACAATAGTATAAATTATTTGCAAATGAAATATATAAAATAATTCTTATTAAAAAGCACCTCATAAAATGAGGAAAATTAAATTAATCTAAAAAAAAGTAAAACCAAGTATCTTATATAATTTAGAGCTCTTTTAAGAGGTACCAAAATGAGATCAATAGTATCATTATTCAGCTGAAAGCATATTTTTGTGCAACTTTTTCCATTGCTGACAACTATCTCTGATTCTATACATATCAGAAAGTGGTGAGGAGCAAGCTATAAGCTAATTCCAGACATTTGCTTTTGACTCCCTCATCTTAAAAAAAAAAATCCCATCTCTTTGAGGAGTATACTTTTTGAATATATATTTTTTTGCTCTTTTTTTTCAGGATTGCAATCTTTTATTATGGTTAGCTATAATATTTCGTTTTGAAGAAAGCATTTCTGGTCTGTCTTTGTCTTTCATTTTTTTAAAATGCAATTTTACTGAGATACATTCACATATCATACAATCATTGTCTTTGTCTTTTAAATTTCATTATGTAGAGAGTGAGATTGAGAGATCTTTATCAATTTCAATACTGACACATTCATATTTCACTTGTTCAGAAAGCCTTTGAATTGGAATAAAGCATTCCTTCAATGGAAGCTTTGAGATTGCACATCTGGTTGCTCATGTGACTTTTATGGGTGTGGTCCCTGTCTAGACACAGAGAATGAACACAGATTTATTTTGTGACATGAATTGAACAATTGAGTCATTGATCTTGTTTAGAATATATAAATGATTCAAATTTTAGATTTTTTTCAAATACTAAAAAACCAGTACCACACAGAACTAAAGATGTATTTCAGTACTTAAAAAGAACATATTATACCAGAATACTAGAAATGATGTAGCAGGTGCTAAGTAACACATTGCCACTTTGATCCTTTCCCTTCTCCCTTTTGTCTTCCTGCTTCCTGGGCTTACAATTCAGGTTTGTAAAATAATATCATAGTGTAATTGCATTATGGACCATGCAGACTATCTTGGATTGGCCTGGGAACTTGACTGCTTTTTACGATGTTATTTCTATGAGGGGTCCTTCCTTACTTTCAAGCAACTTCTTTAACATGGACTTTTGGAATGAAGTATGTGTGTTAGTTGATGTATGAAAATGTTAATTTTATTTCTAGTTCTTATTTGACAGAGACTTAACTAGTAAACAAGGATGAGAAACTAAATCTTAACACTCCAATTGATAGCCCCAGTTGGAAACTTGAGTTCCTGCCTTCTGCTAAGTGACGGTCCTATTTTTTAAAACACTCTCAGATAGCAAGCTAAAATGTTTGTCCGACTTCACTTTGCATAAACAAACTTCTGTGCCTTTAAAAATTGCACCTATATGGGATGTTATTCCCTCATCATGTCCATGTTGGTGTACCTTTCCCTGAGTTGCCTAGGTATTAGGGTGAATTCTATGAAATTGCTTTAATTTAGGTAAAAAATAGTAGCAGCAATTTCTGATGGCTGAACCTGTAATTTGTTTAATGAGTACTGCTATTTCTGGCATATTGTCCTCTCCCAATATTTTGGGGGGAATATTTGAAAGAAAAAGCAAGCCTATCACTCCTATCTCAAGTTATAGGAATAATTTAATAAATATCAACTGGAATGAGATGTCGGGAGGAGTAGCCAGGGAAGCTGCCTCTTAATGCCACTGTCCAGCTTTCTGCCATGGGAATGTTCCGGAATCTCAGGGATGTCTGCATGGTAGGGATGGCTCCTGGGACATTGCAGCCTTCCTTCACATCCTGGTTACAGTTTTCCTGGTATCTACACACAAACCACAAACCATCCAAGTCTGGGAGCCAGCATTTTGACCTAAACAGGGCTTATTCCTTCATAACTGAAACAACCCCAGGGCCCCACTGTCAGCTCTGAAGACAGGCTTCACTAAAATAGAATTAGGCATCATGTCCAATCAAGAAAAGATCAGTAAACTTGGGGCAAAATTTCAGCTTGCTTAAGAAAGCAAGATAACTTTTGAATCAATTGCTCTAAACTCCAATGTGGTCCTTTAAAATTATGCATCTTAATATCTCAGAAAGTATTTTCTTTTATAACATTGTTTGAAAATATTTTCCTTTTCAAACAACTCCTTTTGCATTTGTATAAATATCAGTTGTGAGTATGGTATTAATTTTTGGTACTAAAATGAATGCAAAGGAAAGCATTGTAATTAAGGCTGTTGCTTTATTATAAAACATGTGGTTCTATGAAGTACATAAATTAAAATTTTATAAACTAGGTTTTAAATCTCAAATTCATTTTTATTCGATACCCTTATCTAGAATATCAGGCAAAAATTACACGATAATGAAATTCATACGATAGCGAAAAAAATCTCTTGTATTTCGTTTATGGTAGAGAAAATTGCTTTGGAAAAGGTCACAGTCCTATTCCCAGGAATCCCTTCAAGACTCAGGAGCAAGTCCTTAGCAGCCTCGAGCTCCCTCCAACGGACGGCAGATGGCGCTGCGCTTCCCCTTTTGCCCACCTTCGGAGATGCGACGGGAACCCAAGTTTTGCAGAGCTGAACTGAAGATCGTAAATAAAATATTCAGAATTGGTAGAGAAATTGAAGCGACGCATCTAGAACCATAGTGTGCCTCATTTCATACCAGTTTGTGTTTAGAGTACAGATAGTTTCAGTTATCCTTGATCTAGCGTCTCTGTCTTTCGGATTAACGGCGCTCATTGTTGGGTTGTTACAAGGTAAGGTCTGCTTGTTAGGAGAAAGGACGGGTTTGTTGCTCTGGGGAGTTGAAAGACTGGTCTCAGCAGCACCCAGCACTACCAAGAAACGGACACTCTAGTGCTTTTTCTCATAACCCATTTGTATTTATTAAGGGTCCCTAAAACGGTGTGGTTTTTAACTTTGGGAAGTTTGTGGTCCAGAAGGTGACCCACAGATACTCAGCCAAAATGACTTTCTGCCCCTTGAGTCTAACCAGTCACAGCTTCATTTCACTGTACTCCTGCATGATTGTGCTAATTGCCCCCAGTGCTCACCAGCAATCTCTCCTGGTGGCTGCTTTCTTCTTCTGGGTCTGTAATTTATTTGTAAAAATAAATTATACTTTTTGATTGTGGCAAACAGATATATGTAGCTTGATTAGATGCAGAGCTAGAACTCTGACCCAGGTTTCTTGAGGATTAGTCAAACTATCCTATGCTTTCTTATATTTTAAAACAAGGTCCGATCGGAGATATCAAAGTTAATCTGTTTCATTGGTATGCTGATCGCGGATGGGTTTTGGCTGGTCACATTCACGGCACGCAGCCATACATACAAACTCTTCCCAGCTTTCCCAGCAGAGTTGGTGGCTCAGTTCTCGTTGCTCCTGTTTCCTTTTGTTCATGCCTGTGCTTGGCACCAGCCCCATTGTACAGGAGTCTGTCTGCTGTCTCCTCTAGACTGTGAGGTCACTGGGTACAGGCATTTTGCCACACTCATGCTTGTATCCCCTGTGCCTGACATCTAATAAGGATTTGAAAATGTCTGAATGAGCTTTTTACAAAGACTACCATGAATGTGGCACATTGGGGCGCCATGGGAAGCCCTACTCAGGCTCTGAACACAGACATGCTGGATTAAATCTATGAGAAACCCCTAAATGTATGGTTCAGCTTGAAAGCAGGAAAAGAAATCCTTCAATGCCATGAAGCAAGCAAAAATCAAAATCCAGAGTGCTGCAGAGTGGGAGCAGAACAGGACATGTGTGGGCTGCTGGAGAGGAGACATTTTCAGCTGGACAAATGTAAAGTGAGTTTATACTCAGGCTCTTCCATGACAAGGAGCCATTCTATGTAATTGAGCTACTTTTTATATCTTGGTGAAAGGCCCTGGCACCGGGTCTCACAAAGTTGTTTAATGACCAGGGGCTTGGGAACCCCTGCTTTAGTGAGTCTCCAAGGCACCACACAAGCTGCTTTGGCATCACAGTACTTAGGGTGATAACTGGTGTTCAAGACAATCAATCAAGTACATCAGTAAAGGACATGGGCCTCCTGGAGTCCCTTTAAACAACTGAGGTCTGTGTAGGAAACAAAGGGAGAACTGTAAATTAACCAACAGGCTGCCTCGTAAACCAAGTATGTCATTCCCAACAAGGGCTGCTCTTACACCTCAAATACCTGGGTTTTGGATATTTGGCATCTTATTTTTCCCTCATTCATGTAGTGGGAACACATTTGCAATCACGAAATAAGGTCTGCAAGGAATTTCACATTTCTTTATTTTTAAAAAATTCAGCATAAATATGGTTGTGAGTGCTCACCTCCCAGGGTAGGCAAGGCATTTATCCACAGTCATTGTTGGGGTTGTACCAGAAACAAGGAGGCTTAGTGCTTCCTTGGTTTACAGGGAGGATCTCCCAGCCTCATCCCAGCATGGTCACAGCTGGTGTCTGCTGTGCCTAAGCCACAGTGTTTTGGAGGCAGGCGGCTCTGCGGCTTCCGGACCAGCTGTAAGAACCTTCCCCAGTCCCAAGAGCCTCAAACTCAGGGGCCCGATCTGCCTAAGTCCTGACCACCTACATTCCCTTACTATATGGCTGTTTCCTTGGTGGAGCACCTGATGAACTACTTGAGTTCATCTGTGCTTAGGGACCATGTTGTCCAAAGCACACACCTTTCGACCTTAGAATCACACTTCCGTGAGATGAGATGCTTTCATTATGAGAGCATGTGTGAACAGAGACCCGCTCAGTGAACAGCCTTGTCATGTTTCAAATGCTTGCTTACTCCACCACATATTTGCATTAAAAGTAATGGTCAGTAATGTTGCCTGTATCCTCCCTCCCACTTTCACTTCTCTCTGTATTTTTCTCTTTCATTTCTCTTCTTTTTTTCATCTGCAGAGAACACATAGTTGAACTCATGTTTAATGGGAATATGCTGTGGCTCACTGTAGTAGAGAGAGTCATAAGAAATCGAAAGAGTGGATTCAGTTTCCAGCTTTGCCACTTACACGTTCTGTGCTCCTGGCAGATTTCTTAACCTTTCTCATTGTCCTTTCTCTCACTTATAAACTTTGGTCTAATGATGCCAAGCTCATGGTGTGGTAGAGAGAAAGGAGTGAGGTAGTATGTTTGGAAGCACATCGTGAATCTAAATTGCTTGGCAGGAATTAATTACTGTGGCTGATTGTGCTTTTTGTGATTTTTTTGACCTGTATCTTTGATATCCTGTGTGAATACTGAAGAATTGTTATATTGTCTTTTGTCCCTTACCTGAAGATATTATGACAATCAAAAACAAATTAGCTTTAAAAAAAAAAAAAGCTTTTTCTAAATTTAAATTTAATGTTTTAATTTAATTTAATGATTTGAGTATCTTGTACTGTACCCTGTAAGGAGTGGGGTATAGAGGTCTCTTTCATATTGTCCTGGGATTTCAGGCCGCCCCTGGGTCCCTCCCATTGGAGGAGGAGGTGTTTTGATCCGAGTCTAGGGCCAAGGGGTTTCCAGGGATACAGCTGAGGTGCACGGCTCAAGGGTAGGGCTTTTATAATGATAGTGGTGGGGAGTAGCTTATGTCCTTGGAGGCCTGTCTCTTTGCTTGCTGTTCTTCCCTGTTAGTTCATGAGGTTGGTGTCATAGGAGGGGTCTCGAGCTGTTTCCAAATTAGTCCAGGTTACTTGGAGGGACTCTTGACTTCCAGGACCTGGGTGTTGGGTGTCTACATTTATCATCCAAACCTGGTCATGAGCCTGAGAGCATGTGTTATTAAAAATTATGCTGACTGCCCCAGGCAAACCAAGATGGGGGTCACCCTCCCTAGGAATGTGGTTTAGGGAAGACCCTTCCCTCGATACTCTTTTCTTTGGCTTCCTTTTTTTGCACATCTTTTTACATGGAGCAGTGGATCCTTAAGAGCTAAGATTAGAGGTAGACCCAGGGGAAAAGCCAAGGAGATCTCCCTGCCTGGGTTTTGGATTCAGGAATTCCAGGATTAGGCATTTCACATTAAGGCTTGCAGCAAACACCTAATCAACAGTGAGCATCTGACTGGCCTTGTCCTCTGTCTTCCCCAGGTGCCCAGCTAGAGCTAGTAACTGGCTATGGTAAGGATGGAAATGAGAGGTCTTCATTTCAAGGCCAGTCGTTACTAGTTGAACTGGGGGCCCAAGATAAACCATAGTTCGTAAGAGCTAACATTCGTTGAACGTTTATAATGCATGTATGGCTAAGCATTTTATTTTTGTTTTTTTGTTTTGTTTTTGCTAAGCATTTTATATGGCTTATCCCACTTAATCTGTATAGCCTTTCCTCCAGGAAATTATTATTGTGTCCATTTTGCAGATGAGGAAGCTGAGGTTTAGAGGATAAGTAAGTTGCCACGCCCACACAGACAGGAAGTGGCGGATCTGGATTTAAATTCGGGTTTCTCTCTACAACCATGGCACTGTTAGTCACAGGCCCCAACCTGAAAGAGCTCGCCACCCAGTAGGGACAGTGCGCCATCAAGCACACCATACTGTAAAAAGCACTGTAACTTAGACATGTCCACATCAGAATGGGAGCACAGACCAGGGAACAACTCCCCTTGCTAAGAGGAGCTGAGAAAGCTGCAGAGATGTGACATTTTTAATCTCCTCATCGTCTCTATATTGTTTTGCTCCTACCTAGCTTCCCAGGAAGTTTGCTTTCTCCCACACTTCCCTTTAGCCTGCTCACTTTCCTGACAGTGTAGTAGGCTTCTCTCTGTGACTCCTCTCACCCCTCCTTAAAGGTGGGAATTACGTGTTTTATTCTCTTGCTGGGTGCCTTGAAATACATTGAGGCTGAGGTAATTGAAAAAAGCCAAGTGAGGGGAGACATTTATTAAGATTTTCAGAAATGCCATCTGAAAATATTTTCACACATTTCTCTTGGGATGCCTTCCCAACTAATTTCTAATGAAACCCAAGGCTGGAAATATCATTTGAAATGCTTGGTCATTTTTCCAGGCCTAAAAAAAATGATCCATCAAAACAACGGCAAAAATTGATACCTGTGGCAGAAATGGGTCAGTTTACAAATATTTGCTTGTAGCAAACATTTACATATTATTGTTTTAAAGTAAGGGTTAGATCAGATGGGGGAAAGACAACTGATAATTTTACCTATGGTATGTGTTAAAAATTCAGATGCCTGGACCCAACCTGCAACCTGTTAAATCAAAAGTTCTGTGAGGAGAGTTCAGGAGTCCGTATTTTAAAAAGATTTCAGGTGATTTTTTAAAATGCCAACTAAAGTTTGAGAGCCACCGCTTTGAATTAATGAAACAACCCAGTCATTCAAAATTTACTAAACCCTGTGATCTGCCATTCATTGCATGGGATGGACCTCTCATTCCAAGAACTTAAGTTTTGTCTAGTGACATGTAGGAAGGGTCTAAGGAGAAGTCAAACCATATCACTTCTCTAGGAATTCTGGAATCTTGTCACTGATTCTGGACCTATAAGGATCTTTAATGAGCACCTACTAAATAAGGCCCTTGGAAGATATGCTAGAGAGGAGTTCTTGAGAAACATTAGGAGTATACTCTCACAGCAAGGCCAAATGTGAACCCCGGATTTCAGGGAAAATGAGTAGGGAAGGCAGGGAACTCATCAAGGGAGCAGGGGCTACTCTACTGGGACCTGGGCTGGAGTTGGCAGAGATAGATATTTGGAGCTGGCTAGCAGTCTCCTGGTTAGGAGGCAGACTCTCCTTTTGAGGAAATTCTGGCTGGGCAAGAACCTTTCCCCATTGTGGCGAGTCAGATAGCAGCTGCCATAGCAGCGATGGGAAGCCACTGAGGGCCTTTGATTTGCATGTGTCCGCAGGCATCAGTTCAGTTCAATGAGCTGATGAAATTGATTTTCTCACTGCATTGACTGGTTGTCATACTGAATTGCTGAGGTGATTGACTGGTTCGGCATCATGCAGATACAGCCGCAAACTCCAATGATTCGATCACATGCTAAAAAATGAATTTTAGAAAATGCTTTTTTTTTCTCTCCTTAACAAGGTTTCAGCCTATGTTAAGGAAGTTGGGAGTTTGCTAGGAAATAGGGAAAGATCTCTTATCGAGTGGCACTGGCAAACACTTGGTGTAGAACATTTGAAGTTTCAGGTAATAGTCACCTTGGGTGAAGTTCACTCTTTTCTTTTTATTTTTTTTATTGAGATATATTCAAATACCATGCAGTCATACAAAGCGTACATTCAGTTATTCATAGTACCATTAAGTAGCTGTGCATTCGTCACCCAAATTAATTTTGAGCATTTTCATTACCACACACACAAAAATAATAAGAATAAAAATTAAAGTGAAAAAGAACAATTAAATTAAAAAAGAACACTGGGTGCCTTTTTTTTTTTCTTCCCCCATTTTTCTACTTATCCATCCATACACTGGACAAAGGGGAGTGTGGTCCATATGGCTTTCCCAATGACATTGTCACCCCTCATAAGCTACATTTTTATACAATCGACTTCAAGATTCATGGGTTCTGGGTTGTAGTTTGAGTTTCAGGTATTTACTGCTGGCTATTCCAATTCATTAGAACCTAAACAGGGTTGTCTATATTTTGTGTAAGAGTGCCCCCCAGAGTGACTTCTCACTTTTGGAATCTCTCTCCCACTAAAGCTTATTTCATTTCCTTTCACATCCCCCTTTTGATCAAGAAGATGTTGTCCATCTCACGATGCCGGGTCTAGATTCCTCCCCGGGAGTCATATTCCACGTTGCCAGGGAGATTTACTCCCCTGGGGTTCACTCTGTTTTGACTTTGAGAATAATACGAGTGATAACTAAAGAAGTCAGATATATTCTACTAAGCACCAGGCAGTTCTTTTTTCTAAATGCTACAACTGTCTTCAAACTTTTATGAGTCACCATACTATTAATCAAGGTTTGGAACCAAATTGTGATGGACCTTGAATGCTAATCAAGAGGATAGGTTTTCCATTAAGGGTCATTTTTAGCTGAACTGCTAGACATCATATGCAATTTGCAAAGTCTGCATAGAAAACAAATATACTCTGCCTTCAAGTAGGGTATGCATGAATGGGAACTCTCAAATGATATTAGCACCACTCATATAGCATTAGTGAAATCCCTGTCATTAGGAAATGTTATTTTATATAAAAAGTTGATAATAGGATACAAAGATGCTAATATGATTAGGTGATGAGCTGATAATGGGAATTTTTTTCATATCAGTGATTTTCATTTGTCACCAGCAAAGCTGATCTCCCTAATATGATATGATATTATAATAAAATCCAGGCAGAGAGTCAGCAATGAAATTTATGATGCAAAAGAAAAGTCAATAGCATTATAAATCTTAGAAACTGATTATATTTCAGCTGTCAATGTTCTTGGCTGGGAAATCTCCTTTAATTCCTGTGTCTTAGTCCTATTTACTTTAGAGATACTGAGCAAGGAAATGAAATAGATTTAAATCTTTATCTTAAGGATAACTTTAACGAGTGACAGTCAATTCCACGTGGCCAGTGGCCTCAGATCTGCCATCTTTGCTTGGCTAAACTGCCATCCAATTAAGTGCACATTTAAATGCAAGTAGTTGGCAGGGTGGAGTCAGGGGAATTTAATTCTATGAGATATGAACAGTCGTATCCGTGGTTTTACCTAATAAATGGTTGCTGCAAGTGCAGGACAAGCATTAGAGTATCATCACAGGATTACCAGCAGGCTGGTATCCAGGATTAGAGAAGGGGAGGCCCTTCTTTTTAATGAAAATATAGTCTGGCCAATGAGGATTTTTGGAATAGCCTCTTCCTAGGAGGAAAAATGCAATGATATTCATTTGAACCACCCCGTCATCCAAACTATAATCTCCTGAGTTTAAACAAAAATTTATAAGCAGTGTTAGTCAAAGTCATGACTAAAGGCCTGTCCTGGATACCAGTGTATTGGAAAAATTCTCAAGGGGACCTGGCAGTCCTAGCACCCTGTTTTTTGTTTAGTGGCACTAACAAAATATGAAACGCACCACCAGGAAAGTTAAATAATGCCTATCCCTTCTAGCTTATAAATTAAGAAAGGGTTTGCACATAAAATTTGCTCTCAACAGTATGACGAATACTGTAATAAGATGTGAGAGTCTTAGTGTGAGTCTAATTTCAGTGGCTAACTCATTGTCCATAAATCCTTTGTTCAGCATTACTACATAGAATCAAACAAGGGAATGATGAATACAGGTAGCTTGGTGAATTTGTAAATATAGATGAAGGACTGGGAGATACACCTTTACTGAAAATGCTGTAGCATTAGGGTCCTAATATAAAACAAGACATATTACAGCGTGGATTTGAGGTAGGCAGATTCTTCTGGGAGCCTTTTTAAAAAGCTTTATGTTGGGAATACCATGAGAGCTTTGTAGAACCTTGTTTCACCCATGATATGCCAGAATTATGTCACCCAGATGGTAGCTCCATTCAGTGAATTTTCATAAATGTGTTCACCAGCAGTGTTTCCAAACCCTTCATAAAGCAGATTCCCTGGCTCTGGTTGGTTTCAGAACACAGGGGAGAAACATCAAGCTTTGTGTACGCTGGACCAGTTCATGTCTTCATAAGATGATTATTTGTCCAATTCTGATGCAGAGACCTCCCTTCCTTCCTTCCTTCCAAAAATATATCTAAAATTAGCAAATGTTCCATGTTGAAATCTGCATTGAAATTTCTGTTTACCATGAACTTGGCTGGGCTGGACTTGGACACGATTAGAGTAAGCTTGGGTCAGAAGCCACACAGTCCATTTTCCAGGTAGGGGAGACTTGCTTTGACAGGAAGTAATGGTAGCAGCCCCAAAGGGGGCAGCTGAATTTTATCTGTGAATTTCCATTGCTTCTGCCACTTTACCTTTGGCTTCAACCCAGTTTGATTTTCTTCCTCTCATTTATGTAACCTGCCTTTGTTACCCTAACTGCACAGGCTGGATTCTGAAGATCTTTTGGTTCTTGCTTATCTGCTCTGCATTGGCCTGTAGCCCCTTCTGGGCCCGTTTTCTTTGGCAGCTCCCTGTGCACACAGACACTCCTTTTAGCTCATTACATAGTACAGTCCTTGGATTCTTCCTCTTGGCCAGTTTTGCCCCAGGAAAAATGGTAAGTAGACTGGAACTAACTCACCAGGTGTGATTAATATATAGGGGTTAGCTCCTGACTTCCTTGTCATGGTAATGGAGATTAATAAAAAAAAATTTTTAAAGGTACTTGATTATAATCAAGGCTGCTTTTTCAATTTTTCCCTTTTTTTCCAATCAACATCTTGCCACTTTATGTTTGTCATTATTAAACTTTGTGCATTGACAAATGGCAAAATTCATCTTTCCAGTAAGTCTCAAGCTTTAGGCACTTCCTAGCCACAGAACGTGTCAGGCAATTTATAGCAAGCCCTCCCACTCAAATACAACATAAAATGACATAAGGGAAGGGATGGGATTGGAAGAGAGTGGGATCTAGGGAAGAAGAGATGGTTAGCTAGAGCAGTGCTTTCCTGCATTGCAGTAATGACTAATGCTAAGCATCTGCCATGTGCTACCTCATGCAGTCCTTGGAAATGCTTGGAACTATTCATGAAGTCTATTTCAATCCCCAATCTAGATGTAGAGAAACTGAGACTTAGTGATTTTCTCAAAGTCACATAGCACATAGGTGTAGGAATTTAAATTTAGATCCATCTGACTGCATATCCTGAACTTGATCATTTTATTAGATTGCTTATACATTTTTATGAGTTGATTGAAAAAATACTTAATGATTAAAATTTAGTAAGAATTCACTACACCCTTCAATAAGTTTATATTTTATCAATTGCACATTGAAAAACATTTAAAAAACAGCAGTACTTTCATTGAGAGGTAAAGTCTAATTGTCCTCCCCTGGAATCACAGGCTGGCCCTCTGAGTTGTTTGACCAGTAAAATGGGGTGGAAATGATGTCCAAGGCTAAGTCATAAGAAGCTTTGCTGTTTTTGTCTAGGTCTTTGTAATGCTCACTCTTTGAGCCCTACCTCTTGGAACTTAGCCACCACATTGTGAGAAGTCCTATCTACATGGAGATTTCACATGCAGGTGTTTTGGTTGACAGTTTCAGCTGAGCTCCCAGCCAAGAGCCAGTAACAGCCAGCCACCTTGGACATTCCAGCCACATTGAGCCCCCAGATGACTGTATCCATCCAGCACTCCAGCCAACAACATCCTGTGGGCCAGTAGAACCACCAGTCAACCTGCAGAATCATGAGAGAATGCTTTTTGTTTTAAGTCTCTAAGTTTTGGGGTATTTTTAAAAAAAATAGCAATGGATATCTGAAACACAACTATTTGTGATAATCTGCTTTATGAACTCTGCATACAGTGAATAACTGTGCTCATGTTGATTCAAGGGGTCTGGTGGTAACTATGTCCCATGAGGTTCAAGGTCCACTATTTGGAACCAGAGAAGAGTTTCCTGGGAAGCTTCCTACAGTGACGCATCCCATGCATGTTCGCTAACTCTAAATCCATCCTTGTCCTAGATAGTCGTCTAAACTGTCTCATAAGGGGAAGAAAATTCTTGTGAGGTGCCATGAAAGTTGAATGAAAACACACACACACACATACACACACACACAAATGATACTTAGATGATCTCAAAGGAACACTATGTTATCTGAGTGACATATGAAAGAAGCAGGCATTTGGTTTTCTTTCTTCCAAAGAAAAGATACAGGCTAAATGATGCGTCAGTAAGTGCCTTCCACAGGCATTCTTAATAACCCTGGTTTATATGCCTATAATTTTGACATGGGCTTTTAGAAAGCAATAAACAAAGAACAAAGTGTAGCCATTTTTATGACATTATTAAAATAGAGCATATAATTGTCATCTAGTAATCAGAATATTTTAAAAGATACTTGATTATAATGGATGCCGTTTTAAGTGTTTCTCTTTTCCTCTCAGTGTTGGTTCACTTATAGAAAGTTTTTAAATTATTCTTTTTAATAACTTACACCTTCAAGCTTTTATTATAATAATGGATTCTGTTTATTGAACACCTGTGTACCCTATATCATGGTGAATGTTTACACAATTCTATAAGGTAGTTATAGATGGGGAAACTGAGGCTTCAGGAGTTTAAATTTCTTGCCCAAGGTTGCTCAGCTAATAAATGGCAGAGAGAGGATTTGAACCACAGTCTGTCTGACTCCAAAGTCATATACTCATTTTGTCTTACTATGTCTGCATCCCCTATTGCCCTTCTAAAAAGTGTGTGATCCAAAAGGCAATTCGTAATAAAGAGCCAGCCTAGAATTGAGGTTTTAAAAGCTCTGCCTGCCCTTTCAGGTATAAAACATTTTGTTAGAAGCAATAACAGCATAATTATAGCAAATGTCCCCACCTTCACTGCCACTACTGCACACAGGTCTAGGTTACAAGTTTGAAATTTCACTGATTATTGGTGCATAATTGGCTTCATGTAAATGATAAATGTATTACTGATTGATTATTGTGACTTGGTCATATTTGAAATGTCAAAGTAGAAAATTGAATTGTCATATTAGCCCATGCTCTCATCCAAGCACCAGATAAATGTTAAAAATGAGGATTTTCCACTGAGTACTATATAAAGAATTTATGGAATATTAATCATACCGTTATGCACAACCTTCATGCGTGGTGGATGACCCCAAACTGAAATCATGTTTGACTTCTGAGGAATAAACCTTAAGAGTAATCTTAGCTTTAACTCACTTCTCTGCTGCCTGTGGTTTTATTGTGTAAATATTCGTAAGGACGTCACTTGCCGCCCTTAGAGAGAACAGGACATTTATGACCTGATTGACAGTGCTTTTTTCCTCATACTTTTACTGCCCTCCATGTTTTATGCCAGGCAGGGTATCCTCTGGGATGCAATCAGCAATTCACAGAGAATGAAGTAGGTGCTCTGAGATAGTCCAGGTTCTAAATATGAAGACAGCTTTTGCAATTGCTGTTGTCGAGCACCTAAAGAAGTTCAGTTTTCACCACAAGCCTTCCATTTCCCTAACAGCCCTAACTTCCCTGCTTTCACCAGGGCCTTAGCCCTTCTTTCCACAGACCCAGTGGAGGAGAAGGGTTTTGGAGGAAGTCCCTTCCTTGAGATAATGGGCTGGAGCAAAAGATCTCAGCCTGTGGGACTCAAGCCTTGCTCTAGGCCCTTGAAATTATTAAAGGCATCTTCAAATTCCTGAATGCAGAAGCATTGTCTGTAGACTGAATATATTGCATGGCTTTACTTTTCAGATGTTCAGATGTATGTAGAATGTGGATACCTCTGTGCTTAATAAAATGCAAGTTATTTTAAGATATAACTTAAAATATACTGAATTTATAGTACCTTTTCAATATTGTGTATTTTCTTAACAGATACTAAAACAAACAATAATGTAATGGGGGAGGTGTGCATGGGATATTTTTCACACATTCACTTATTTATTAATCAGTAATTATTGAGCAATTACTATTGTTAAGCCAAGGCCAAAACAGTGCAGAGAAGAGGCATAAGAGTTGAGAGCCATCAGCGTCTCAGCCTCTAAAGAATTTATAAAATGTTAGATTGAGTTTAGAGCCATGAGAGAATTGGAGGCACAAATTGACAAGGAAATTCCAAAGAGGGCAAGACCAGTTTTTGCTTGGGAGAAATCACAGAATGCTCAAGGGAGATGGTGGCATTGAAGTTGAGTCTCAATGGTTGGAATCAGCGGTTGGAAATCTTTAATGAAGCTACAACAATCTCACCAAAATGGAAAAAGGAGAGGCTAAGCACAATTATGTTGTCTTCAGTCATGGGAGACTCAGTTCCTCCAAGTTATCTCTTCTATATAGCCTGATAGATTCCCCCACTGTATTGTAAAATAATTTGAAAACACTGAACAACTAAAGCATGGATTGTATGATTCAAAAAAGAAGGACCATAGGGAAAATTTGGGAGCACTTGTATTTACCTTGTTGGAGACTATTAGTGTTTTGACCACATAGTTATTCAAGTAGTCAGGAAACCACTTGAAGCCTTTCCTTTGGGCAGCTATCCTGATTTGCGTTTCTTCACAGATGATCTAAAATGGCATTCTCTCCTGTAAGAGCTTGCATTTTGAAGGAAGACAAATGTACATGTGTTCACACAAAAATTAACAATAAATAGATTTACTAATCGTGCATGCCACTTTCCAGTTTGCAAAGGGCTTTCACAATGTCTTGTCAATTCTCGTAATATCTTTGTGAAATACATCAGGGCAAGGACAGTCTCTGTGATGAGAGGGACCTGCCTAAATCAGGCAGCTAAAAAGGTAACCACTCCACATATGTTCATCTTGCCATGGTTTTCTTAACAGTTACCACTGAGAGACATCCATCTTTCAATTCATCTTAACAAATATTTCCAACTGTATTACTTAGCCATCTCAAAGTCTGTTTGTTTAGACTGAATCTTGGTGTGGCTTTGTGTGCAACAGAATCTGTTTTGTGATTAGGGCAATGATTGCTTTAAATTTTTTTCTTTAGAGTCTTAATAATACTCCAAACATAGATTGCATGGAATTTTTTCCCCCTAAAACCATCCAGAGTCATTAACGGGGCTAAGGAGCTGTTTGTTCAATTATAGCTGCTCTGGAGAGATAGAAGGGCATCGAAGAGAAAGCAGTTCCTACTCACTACCCAGGTAGTGGACAAGAAGGTTGAGGAAAACTTTCTTTCTAGTGTTTTTATGATTTCTTTGGTCAGACTGAATGTAGAAATTCTCTAAATGCTTCACATCTGCTCCAGCAATCAGCTTAGTCATTCTTCCAGATTCTGTCATCCTTAGGTCTCCAAGGCAGAGAGTCTAAATATTTTTCGAACTTCTACTTCATTTTATGCTCTATACATAGTACGTGCTCAGTAAATGCTCAACAATGTTAATGAAGAAGCAGCTTAACTCTAAAAGCATCTGACACCCAATTCATCAGTATTAATCATGATCACATTCAGGTTGACATGTCTGAAGTGAATGAAGCATCCCTTGGTTAGAAAGAAAAGGAAATCAATGCTTCATACATGTCATTGATAAGGTGTCTTTTCTGCTCCTTCTTGTTTTTCAGAAGAGAAGCACAGTGAATTCTAATTTGAATTAGCTATCTGGCTTTTGGAAGCAGCTTCTTACAGATCATGATGTAAATGTCTGTTATGCATTTCTGTTTCTTAATTTTTGGCTAGAAAGGCCGTAAGGGTATGAATACTCTTTGACTTGTAAGTATTCAGTAAATGCGAACCCCAAGAAATAAGTGTTTCTGGAGCCACCATATTCTCTCTTTCTTTGTGCTCTGTGCCTCGTCTTCAGTTATCAGTACCAAGGTTCAACTACTTTCATGGTTAAACCACATTATGGGTAATCCAGCTTTGGTGGGCTAACCTAAGAACCCAACAAACATTTATAATCTTGCATTTCTGGGACTTGCCAAAGAACCGCTTTGTGACCAAACCTACTTGGAACTGGTGCAAGTACATCCTGGGTAGACAGGCAAATAGCATATATGCTTCCTGCAGTATAGAGCAGACCATTTTAAATAGAAGACCTATTTAAACCATATAATACGTTTAAATAGGCACCCTTAGGTGATTTTGGTGCCTGTGTTCCTCCCTTTGAGGAAGTTACAGCAGGGAAGATGGGAACTGGTGCTTTGGAACATGATTAGATTTGGAGAGGGAAGACATTCAAGAGTGGGGTGGGTAGCAATAAGCAAAAATACAGAGGTGAACACAAGTCTGAGATGATAAAGCCAGGATCCTATAGACCTGCTTCTGAGTTCCTTTGCTCTGCAACTGGAAAACTTTTTAAAAAAATTTTTTATAAATGCAATTTTATTGAGATATATTCACATGCCATATAACCCATCCAAAGTATACAATCAAAGGCTTATAGTATCATCATAGAGTTGGGCATTCATCACCATAATCAATTTTAGAACATTTTCATTACTCCAAAAAATAAAAAAATAAAGAACACCCAAAACATCACATACGCCCTACCCTCCCTATTATTTATTTATTTTTGTCTTTATTTTATTACTTGTCTGCCTATACACTGGATCCAGGGAGTGTTAGTCACAGGGTTTTCACAATCACACCGTGCTGTTTTGATTACTATTTGTCTCCTACTATTAATGTACAGCCATCACTTTCCCCCTTCAAATCTGTCAGTATTTGCTTCATATATTTTGGGGCTCCGCTGTTAGGTGCATGTATATTTATAATTGTTATGTCTTCTTGTTGAATTGATCCCTTTATTAGTATATGACTGTCTTTGTCCCTTGTAACTGTTTTTGACTTAAAGTTTATTTTCTCTGCTATCAGTATGGCTACCCCAGCTCTATATCGGTGAGTACTTGCATGGCATGCTTTTTTCCATCCTCTTGCTTTCAATCTACTTATGCCTTTGTATTTAAGGTGAGTTTCTTATAAACAGCATATAACTGGGTCATGCTTTTTTTTTATCCTTCTGCCGATATCTGCCTTTTTGACTGGCAAAGTTACTTTTAAATTTACATTTAAAGTATTTACTGGTACTGGGGGATTTTCTCCCATTTTGCTGTTTAGACTTTGTAAGTCTTATACCTTTGTTGTCCCTCAATTCTTCCATCAATGCCTATGTTCAAATTTATTTGATTTTTTTGTACTACCATATTGAGTCCCTTCTCATTTCTATCTGGATGTATTTTTCATATATTTTCCTTGTTATTACTGTGCAGTTTAAATTTAACACCCTAAATGTATAATAATCATATTTTATTTGCTACAAACTTGACTGCAATATCATACATGTACATTGTTCTTACACCATTTTGCCCTCTCACCTTTTTCTGTACTTGTTTCAAAGTATCTGTTTGTATCCTGTATGTCCAAAGCCATAGATTTATCATTACTTTTTATGCGTTTGCATTTTAGCACCTGTAGGGAGTAAAAAGTGTAGGTACATACCAAAAAATACAATACAGTAGTACTGGCATTTGTAATTACCCAAATGGTTACCTTTACCAGAGGACTTTCAGACCTATTTCTTCCAATGTTCAATAGAAATGATAATGTTGATTGGAATAAAGATTAATAAATGAATTTTATGATAAAATCATTCTCATATGCATGGGCTCATCATCCAATATTAGAAGAAATAGGATTATAGAAAATCTTAACCTAGAGCAGAGATGCCAAATAAGTTGATAGTGGGTGGCTGGAGAGAGATTCTGACTCCCTGCCTAGGTGGAAAAAGTACTGTACTTAATTATTGATATATGCAGTAAACACACTATTAAAGAGTGGTAGCATGTGTGCCAGGAATTTTCCATCCTGGACTAGAAAATCTTTGAGACCTTTTTAATTTTAGAAGTATTGCAGATGGTTTAGAGAATGAGAGAAAACACCCATTAGTTTTTAGTACTTAAAGGCCAAGTCCACTCCTTGTGGGAAAACTGGACTTAAAACAGCTATGCTTAGTCAGTGGGGTAGTGTCTGTTTCAGACACCAAAGGGCACTATTAATTATAATCCCATCAGATAACCCAAGGTCAAGGAAGAAGGAAGACGTTCTGCCGAGTCTTCAAACTGTGTTCAAGTGCAGTGGTTCATACACTTTATTGAATATAGGAGTCACCCAGGGGCAGGGATAGATACATGTGTCGTGGTTTCTGTATACTTTGGGGGAACACATTTTGAGAAAAATCATACAAAGTTGAAAAATACAAAATTGGATATAAGGCTTTGGAGTGGTCCCATTGGCCCTGAAGTTTAACCTTAGTTATTTTAACAGTAAATCCACATCTATTTAGGAAGGTTGTTAAAAATCTTAAATATAAGATTCCTGGCCCAACTCAGGACACTCTGATTCAGTGTACTTGGACCCAGAAATATGTATTTTCCTTAAGCATTCTATTGTGAGACGGTTGGACTGATGTTGGAAAAATATCAAATACCTGCCTATTTTCTGATACACTAATGATTACCCACATTTGTTTCATAACTGAAACACATCTCTCTTGCCCCAGAATTTATCTGTTAACCCCATTTTCTTCAAGCAAATGATGTAAATCCCACAGAGAACACTTTCCTTCTGAGGCGGAGAGCCAGGCTGGGATTCAGCTGCCTGGGTTGCTGGGTTTCCATGCTGGCTCCCTGTTCCTTCTCCACAGCTGCTGGCCTTGGCACAGCTCTCTGGCTCCCAGGCATTGACTAGGGCCTGGGACTTTAAGGATGACAAACACTATAATGGCGACTCCACTGAGCAACAGGGTGATAGCAATCAGGAATTTGACCACAATGCTCCATTTCTGCCTCTTCTCTAGGTTTTCATCTGTGTCTTCTTTGAAGAAAGGTCGATGGCATCTGGGGTTCCTCTGTCACATGGAAAGGCACAGAGTCTGCTGGTTCTCTCCCAGGTTTAGCTTCTGGTTTCCATGGTTTTCCCCACAAAGTGTCTGAGCTTCTGTCTTAGCTTCTCTCTTGGCTTCTCCTGGGGGCAAACTCTGGATTATGTATTTTAGCTTCTCTGAGCTCTCTCCTGGAAACCTTTTAAACTCAGACAAGTTACTTTACCTCTCAGATCCTCAGTCTCCTCATCTCTAAACTGGTGATAATAATGGCATCTACCTGCAAGGGTTGGTGTGAGGATTAAACGAGCAGATGCATTTAATGTGCCTGGCATATGTGAAGTCCTTATTAAATATTAGGCTTTATTATGCATATATTAGACAAGCTATTTTTAAATTGTCTTTTTTTCATAGAATTTATATTTAGGGAATTTCCTTTTTGTTGTTGTTTTGACAGTCACCGAGTCACATTGAGAAGTACGAAGTACTCAGTGGCTGGTGGAAGTCAACAGAATTCTTTGGGGAGTTCCTAGACTATGTATTCTCCCCCCAAATTAAGGCAATCCTTGAAAGTTTCTTGTTGTTTCTATGTATTCTGAAAGGCAAGGCAGTGCAGAGCCAGAGAAGGGTGTGGGGCCACAGTGAAGGCTCTGAGTCCTGGCGTTGCCACTTGCCTGCTATACTCTTTTGAGTAACTTAGTCACAGCTCCTCTCTGTGCCTCAGTTTCTTCATTCACAAATTGAGAGGGTTCCCAGGGCTAGTCTGTATGGAGCATTGTACAATTGTATGCATTTTAGTGTAATGACTCTGGAGCAGAAGTGCCTGTGTTTGAGTCCCTCCTCTGTTACTTACTAACTGTGCAACTGTGAGCAAGTTACATTACCTCTTTCTAACTCAGTTTCTTCTATAAAGTGGGGATAGGTATTATTATCAGAACTACCTCTATGGATTATTATGAGTATGCAAGCAATTGATACACAATGTGTTTAAAACAGTGTCTGGCTCACACAAGTGCCGAGCAAACGTTAGCTGTATTATTGTATTGGCGTATGGTCAATTCGGAAGCAAAATATTCTTTTTTAGGGAAAATCTCTCTTATTGCGGGGGGATCTATATTAGTCCCAAGTTCTCACCAAGGCTTTATATAATCTAGACACCCCTTATATTTCATTATTTCTTAACTTGAATCCTTTTATCTGAGTGAGCCTCTCCTCACTGACCTCCCATGCTTTTATTACATTTATGGAGAGCTTAGTACATGCCCACAAATTGCTCTTATAGCATGGTCACAGTTAATCTTCACCACAGCCCCAAGATGGAGCATTATCATCTCCATGTTACAGCCAAAGGTCACCTATTAAGTGGCAGATACTAGATTAGTAAGTGGCAGTGACTGCTTCAAAGCACACACTCTTCACCTCTATGTTTTTCCATTTTATAATTATTCATGCCTCTGTACTATTGTCTGTCCACCTCCCTACCCCATCCCAGTGCCTCCCCTTCTTTTCAAACCTTATTCCTTCTATTAGCCAAACTGATCCTGACTTTGACCCCTTAGAGTAGCACATCTCCTCTATTGCTTCCTTTGGCCTTGACTACCTATTATTTTCTAATTGTCTCATCCATGTGTGTGTCTGTAAATTCCTTGAGGAGAGGGTCCATGATATTCCAGAACAGTATAGTTTTATGGCAGAAATAGAGCAGTGATTATTTGTTGAATCAAATGTAATATGCACTTATATATATATATATATATATATATATTTTTTTTTTTTAATCACAGCTGTACTGAATGTGAAATGCCAATAAAAATGTAGGCTATTCTATAAAAGTAGGATCTTATATATAGGGAGATTTAATGAAAATTAATTTTGGAATTTCCCATGCTTGATGCCTATAATTCCCAGGCGTCCAGCAGGTAAGCTGACCATAGCTGTGCGGCCTGGCTAACCCCAGGTGATAGCTCATTTGAGAATTTTAATAACATTTATTTTACACAATTAGCACATATGTGGGAGACCAAAAAGGCCTAACCACCCACCCGGGTCGACTCCCTTCCTCAAGGTGTCACACCAGCAGGTGTGAATCAAATTAGTAATTTGTGATGGAAACGGAATGTAATCAATTGCACATTTTTGAGCTGTTCAAATTTAATTCCATTAAATTATATCATGAAACTGGTCCATCATGAACTATTGAAAAGAGAAGGGAAAGAATAAAGGCCTTTCACTGAGAAATGCTGTCATGAGAGAGTTAAGAATATGGTCTTTGGGTCCTTGAGAGCTGTGGTGTGCATCCTGGTGGTGTCACATACTAGTTGCGTTTCTTTGTACAGTCTCTTAACCTGACCAAGGCTTAGTTTCCCCACCCGGAAAATGGTGATAACAATGATCACTGCATAGGTGTGGGGTGAGAATTCAATGAGATGGAGGATGAAAGGAAAAAGAATCCTCTGGTGTGTGAGCACCACAGAAGCTAGGACTTTGTCTCTTTTTTCACTGCTGTGTTCCCAATGTCTAGTCCAATACCTAGAAAATGGTGGGTGCTCAATAAATATTTGTTAAGTGACTTAATGAGTAAGTGAACTAACAAAACAGAAGAAGAACCCCCCACAGAGCAATAATGACCACTTTCATGGATGAAAGTAGTAGGTCTCAATTCTGGCTGAATGTTGGAATCCCTTGGGGACCTTTTGAAAATACAGAGGCCTGAACCCCATACCCAGAGAATCTGATTTAATTGGTTTGCATTGGGGCTATAGCAGTGGATTTTCTTTTACCATAGTAAATATTATCTTCTAACACACTATAAAATTAGTATATATGCTGCATAACCACAAACTATATGTAATATACTCAATGTAGTAACATACTTATAAGCATGGTATTTGTTTATAGTCTATCACCTCCCTCTAGAATGTAAGTTTCATGAAGGCAGAGATTTATTATATTTTGTTTCTTGACTTATCCTAAGTGCCTAGAACATATTTGCCATATAGGAGTCACTCAATAAATATTCATTAAACAAATGAATAATGGAATGACCAAGGTATGTTATTATGGGTTGAATTACATCCCCCTTCCCACCACCAGCCCTAACCCTAACAATGATGCCTCCAAATGTCATCATCGTGGATGGAATTGGTTAAGATGAGGTCATACTGGAGTGGGGTGGGCTCTAATCCACATGAGTGGTGTCCTTGTAAGAAGAGGGAAATTGGGACATAGGACAGACACAAGGAGATGTCCATGTGGCAACAGAGGCAGAGATTGAGGTGCTACAACTGCAAGCCAAGGAACATCAACGATTGGTGGCAAACACCAGAAACTAGAAGAGGCAAAGAAGAATTCTTTCCTACAGGTTTCAGAGGGAGCATGGCCCTGCTGCCATCTTGATTTTGAACTTCTAGCCTGTAAGGCAATAAATTTGTTGTTTTCAGCCACCCACTTTGTGGTACTTTTTAATGGCAGCCCAAGGATACCAAGACAGATATGATCTAAATAATCTTTGGAAGCAGAGTTTTCTTTTCTTTCTTTTTCTACTGTTCAAAAAGAGATAAAAGTTCAATCAGTTGGTGGTAAGAGGTGGATTGCAGGGGCTATAACCCAATCTGGCTAGTGTTGGAGAGGGGATCCCCACCTCCTGGGATGAGTCCTTGGGAAGAGTTAGGTAGTGGGAAGGCCGGACAAGTCGAGGGAAGTTCCAGAGCAGGGGTCCTTGTGTTTTGCTTCCCAGGTGACAACCTGAGAAGACAGCATACTTCTTAGAACCAGGGCCCCCTGTGCCAATGGGGCTCCCAGTAGATTAAAAACGATGAAGTGGTTGCTCAATCAGAGAAGAGTTGACGTCCTATTACCATCAAGTTACCCAATCCTTGCAGTAGTGTGGAAGAGTGGAGAAAGTTTTCTGTTCCCCCGAGAAGGATGCAGAAGTGACTGAGAGTGGCCAGGACACCCAAGAGGCCTTAGGCCCATTCTGGGTATCTCTGTGGTTAGCAAGGCAGGGAATTGGGTGAGTGTCAGGGAGTGGGTGAGGGCTGAGGGAGGTGGAGTGTGCCGAACTCCACGGTATCCTTCCCTATGATTGGGGCTACAGTGAAAACCCCCACAGGATAATGGGTGTCACTCCCCTGTCCCCTACTTGTTACCCTCCTGATAGATTTTTTATATCTCACCATTTTTCTCTAAAATTAGAGCCCTCTGAGGAGGAAAAATGGAACTATACCATCTTTCCATGGAGATGATTCACCCTGATCCTTTGATGGATAAAGTGAGACCAACATTAAATGGCAACTGGCATGTCTCCGGGTCTTCTCTGTTGTCAAGGCAGCACCTCACTTGTTCTGTGGAAGAGGCTCTGAGGGGAAAGTGGAGCAGCTCCGCCACCCCAAGGATGCATGCGACGGCCCCTTGACAGGCAGCAAGACAAGGAAGTGAATGTTTTAGTATTTTATAAATCAGTTGGAGGAAATTATGTTTTATTTATGTTCAGTTTTGAATGTATCTGAATTTTTATTACAGATATTTTTCAAAGATGCAAGCACTAGAGGCCATCCTGGGGGAGCAAGCGCCTCAAAAGAAAGTGGCGGGGCCGCCCTGATTGGCTGAGGGGAGAGAATTATTCATATTTTAAAAAGCGGTCTGAAGTTGGCTTTCAAAGGGACCAGATCTGAATGCAACTCGAACGTTTTAAATTGTGGTTATGAAGATTTAGTAGAAGTGAATAACAGAGCCACATAAGTGAAGTGGAGAGGAATTCAGACCGAGAAAAAAGAAGGAAGAAATAGGGATGGATCTCAATTAAGTGGGTTGGTTAATGGTGTGGACCAGCCAGGTCACTGGCTAATTTTTCAGAATTCCTCTTCTGCTGTATCATTACACCTGCGATTGTGTCTATTTATCGTCCCTGGAACTCGGCACGGTGGAGCTGCTGCTCCACTGTTGATCATCAGGGCTACTTTTCCCCAGTGGGATTGAGAGCGGGGCTCTAGGCGCCAAGCAATGTGATGGGCTGGGATGATCGTACTGCATGTATGACAGGGAGGGTCGTTTCTTGTGGAAACAACTGGTGTCCCACTCCTCCTCGAGTAGCAAAGGACTTTAATGTTGTTGGAACTAAAATGAAAATGGACAGAAACATTTTAAATTTTGGATGTTATTTTGCCTCTGCAAATAGAGGCATTTGCTCAGTTCTTGAAAGAATGTTGAATTTAGGGACATGGTTTTCCTTTTTCTTGGTGGTAAAAAGTTAGTCATGAGGAAAAATATGTTCTCAGTAAATGAGTAATATCAAATAGAGACAAGCAGCATTTCTTCTCCAATGTACCACTGAAGTGGGACATAGGAAACTATTTTACGGTAAAAAAAACAAAACAAGACAAAAAAACGTTAGTGCCTGGTGCTGGTACTTTTCTACCATCTGATTTCGTTATTCTTTCTGTTATGAGATAATATGTGATTATATCATAAAAAGGTTTATCCAGAAAGGAAATAATGTCTTTGGAATGGAAAAGCAAGAGTAAAAAAATGACCATTTTTGTTGATTAAAGCTGTAGATTAAAGGGTTTGCAGAGGCATTTTGAACAGTATTAGCTGCCATTTATTGAAGATTACGATGTACCATGCCCAGAACCTGGTGTTTGTTTACTGGTTAATTCAACCCACTTTTACTGAGTTTTTAGTGTGTGCCAGGCACTAATGTGGGGTATGATCATTACGAGCCTTTAAACTATAGTTTACAGCTGCAGAAACTAAGGCCAGGGGACAGGAAGTCAGATTCTCAACTCTACTGTACGTTGGAATCATCTGGGGATTCAGCTTTTGAGAAAAATCAATGCCCAGGCCCTATCCTAGACCAATTAAACCAGACTCTCTAAAGATGGGGCCTAGAGATCAGTCTATATTTTAAAGTTCCCTTGGAGTTTCTGATGTGCAGTGGGGGTTAGGAGCACTGCTTCAAGGTCACACTGGTCTGGTAAGAGACTTCCACACCGTCAGGTGAATGTGGTGCATTAAGAACGACTAAACTCCGCATCTGGGCCATGGTGTCAGAGTTTAGAAAGCTGGTCATTATCAGCAAGGGCATGCTCGGAGGGGCTCCGTTTCTCAGCACGATCTCTGCTTTAGGCCTCTCAGTTTCTTGAAAAGTCTTGTCAAGTTTCCCAGTTCGAAGACAAATACACACTCCTCTGAAGGCTTTTCACTTAATAGACTACTAGCCACCAAGCAGCATGTGTGCTTTGTAATTTCTCTTAAGATGTTTGTTATATATATTATAGGAATAGGAGTGGCAGAGATAGTGGAGAGATAGAATGGTCGTGAAGCCTTCTTTGGTCCTCTCAGAGGGGAGCAAGTTATCGCTTTGTTTTCAAATAATGCAGTTGGTAATAAGTTTTTGGATGTGCGTGAGCTGTAAATCGCTCTGAAAATTGAACTGAAGATACAATATTGTAAATCTCTTCTTTGGTGGGGAAATATTTATGGGGAGAGCAATATAATCAGTTATGTGGGTATGCTATGTCTGACATCTGACTGAATGGGACCCTGTACTGAGGATCTATCACCTATTAGAAAATTCCTCCAGCTAAGCATGCCTGTGTAAGTGGGAAGACTATTTTAAGTGGGAATAATCAGATGACTCTTCAGTAAAATCCACCTGGAATGCATTCGTTGAGTGGTTGTGAATGCTGGGGTTGGCTCGGGGCTGGGAAGAGCAAGAAGATGCAGGCTGCATCTCACCTTCCCAGGGCAGCCTTTTCTCCTGGTTGCTGTATAATTTGGTTCCCTAAATCAGTGCTTGTTTATTCTAGGAACTCACAATCTTAAGAAAATGCACATTTCATTAGATTTGTTTTGAAACTCATTATCATCACTATCAATACCTCTGTGAGGAAAGTAATGTAATAATGCCAAAAGAAGTAGTGAAACAACAGCAAGCTGTAAGATGTGAAAAATTGGGGTGGTGGTATACAACATTGTTACTATTTTTCTTTTGAATTATGACAGTTATTTAAGAGATAAATCTATAATTGCTTAATAACTGCTTAGTAATTTTCAGACTTTGTTTTAACTGAATCACTGTTTTCAAACAAAATCTGATTTGCAGCCCCTTTACATAAAGCAGATTAAAGATTGAAGTTGGGGAAGGGTCCCGAATCTTTGCCTACTTAGCCTTAGTGTTATCCCTCCAGGGCACCTCTGCCACCCTAGGGTTGCACCGATCTCAGCTCTGTAACCATTGGCTCCATCCAGTTCTCTCATTTCATAGGTGAGGAAACCAATTCAGGAAAGGCCAACTCGCGAAGAGAGGATGGGGACGAAGGCTCTTGAATCCATCCTTCTGCTGCTTCCTTTAAACCATGCCCCCTATTGACACAGAAGAATGTGGCTACTTCAGGTCAAGTTAACTCATTTGTGAAGGGAGTGTGGTTGATTTCACCTCCTCCAGTTCTTTTCTTAAACTTTACTTTCTTAATGGGCTTTACCCTGATCACCCCATTCAAAACTGCAACCCTCTCTCCATTCCCTATACTCCTTAGAATGTTCTCTCTCGATATATTTTTCATAGCACTTACTACCTCTTTATATATGATATTATTTGTATAATTTATTTTTGGTTATTGTCTAAGCTCCCCATTAGAATCTAAGGGCAGAGATTTGTGTGTCTGTTTTGTTCACTGATGTATCCCCAGTGTCTATAACAGAATCCAGCACATAGTAGATGCTCAATACATATTAGTTGGGTGAATAAATTTTGTGGAGACTGATTACAGATTAATGAGATGGACTCCACAAGCCATCCATGCTTGTCTCGATCATGACTGTGATCAGGTTTTATTGGCACACAGAAAAGGTTCAGCAAATCTAATTAGTTCAAACATATTCTCCCTCCAAGTGTTGATCCTCTGAATCAACCCTCCTCTAGGGAAATTGTATAATTTTTGTTTTCAGTAGCATCTATCTAGTAGGGGAGGTGAAAACAGGCATGATAGGACTAGGCCAAGGGTTCTTAATTCAGGGAATCCATGAACTTGGATGGGAATAAGACTACATCTTTATTTTCATTAACCTTGAACTGAAATGTAGCATTTTCTTCAACTATAAATGTAGGCAATAAATTCCAGGAGACTTTATCAATAATTGAAGTCACAGATTTTTTCATATCACCTTACAGCTGTTGCAGATTATCTTGAAATAATATTTTCACTTATTACTGCTTTGAAAATACAGTAGTTTTTACATCTGTCTCTGGATTTTATTATTCAATATGTTAATAAAGAAACATGTACATTACTATATCACCAACTTGTTAAAGCTATTTTGATAACTGTATTTCAATATATGTTGTTTCCTTTGTAATGCCACGTATTTTATTTTATGCTTTTAAAAACATATTCTGAAAAGGAGTCCTTAGGCTTAACTATATTGCCAAAGAAGATCCCTTTGAGGGTGCCATCTATTTCCTACCAAGACCCTGACTAATTCACCCCCAAACTGGATATAATCACTCTTCCCTATAAATCCCTTCTCTCTTAGGGCACATCCTGTAGTCTTGGATTCCCCTGTTAGAAGAATAGCACCTACTGAGCATTTGTCATGTGTCAGTCTCTGTTTTGGATGCTGGGAATATAGTGATGGACACAAGACAAAATCCTTGCCTCCTTGAACTAGAATAATAGCTAACATTTATTTAGCTGGCACATGGTAACTTATTCTAAATCCTTTACTCGTAGTAAATGAATTTAATCCACACAATAACTTTGTGGTGTATTTTACAAATGAGGAAACAGAGAGATTAAGTAACTTGCTTGAGGTCCCACAGCCAGGAAGTAGCAGGGCTGGGATTCTAACCCAGCTGGTCTGACTCCAAAACCCATGCTCTTAATTGCATGCTGCCTATACTGCCTCTTAGGAGCTCAGTGTCCCTGCAGTAACTACCACAAAGCCAACACCTTACAAATATTGTTGGACTGATTTGCATCAACAGTCCCTTTGAAAGAGGAAGGCAGCAACAAAATTTTGCTTTCAACAGTTTTCAAGAATCATCTGGCTTTCTTTTGTTTTGTGTTTTATTTATGCAAGGGTTAATCTGCAGAACCAGGTGGTAAAAAATAGATTCTCTACCCCCACTTAACTGAGCTAAATAGCTAGTCACTTAGCTGGATTTTCATCACAAACAGAATTGTGGACTCTTACCTGGCCGGAGGCAGCCTCCCTTGTGAAACAGCAAAGCTCAATGGATAGTATTTGCAGCAAATGTTTAGTTACAACAGAATAGTACCTAACTTGTAATCATTAATAGGAATCTGTATACGAGTTCACTGCAGCTGAGACTTCATCTACGGGTGAATCATTCTGTTTGAAATATAATGTACTCAGAAAGCAGCAAAAACTGTAGTTAGAAATCACTGTAATGGCTTTCATGAAAGCTATAGCTAATTTAGGGCCCAATTAAAACTAGAAATCCAATTATTGCTGAATAACATAATTGCAAGAAAGTAACTTGAATTGCACGTATGTCAGTAATTAAGGAGGAAGTTTTAATAACAGAATCAGTCTGAACATTACAAGGAGGGGCCAAAGAGTCCGAGGATGCCTCTTTGTTTCTCCTCCAAGGTGGCTCCCAGCAAGAAATGCCCCCAGGGTTTAGTGCTTGCAGTTAGCTTTTGTCTTATAAACATGGTGTGTTTATAAACACATGATCCTGGTAAGATAAATGCAGAACTCTAGAGCAGGGTGAGGCTGATGTCTGAGTCCACATCCAATGAAGCATCAAATATATTGTTAGCTCTGAAAAATTAAATATCAGAAAAGTGCTCTTTGTTAAGTACTTGAGAAGCTGTAGAAAGTGTTGGCAGTGTAAATGTCAAACGTGGTAACTGTACAATTCAAACCCACATTTTGACCTTGTGGTTCATTTCACTGCCTTGATTTTATTGCTCAAAATGAAGTGGCCAGGCTGCGGTCTCTGAGCTGGAGAACCACAGGCTGGGCACACCCAGCATGTCGGCTGTCAGAGAGCTGCCCTGGGCAAAGCAGGGTGCATTGTGCTGTCTAGTAAAGGTCTGGGTGCATTTCTCTTCAGAACCATGGTATGCAGAGGGCTCTAGTAGCTTCTCTGATGGAACCCCAGCAGCTGGTTTTACTTCACTGTAGTCTATCAGGTGGTGTGATCCTTTTACTGAAATCCAGTAGGGCTGCTATTCTCCCATGCAAAGTCCATCCAAATCACCTGGAGGGCTTGTTAAAACAGAGATTGCTGGGTCCCACCCCAGAATTTTTGGTTCAGTGGGTCTAAGGTGAGGCTTGAGAATCTGCATTCCTAACAGGTTCCCAGGTGATGCTTATGTTTCTTTTCTGGGAGCCGCATGTTGAAAACCGCTGCGATGGGGTCTGTGTGTCAGTTGGCCCTTGTGGAGATGGAGATGGAGGTAGGAGTGCAAAAGTTTTTCTGGGGAGTAAGACCAGTGAAAGGGAAAAGTGCAAGTGGAATAGGGCAGGGGAAAGAGTCAGACCACGATGCAGACCTCTCATGCAGGGAGCACTGGAGCTGAGATTGCCCGGAAGAGTCCCCCGTCGGTCAGAAAAGCCAGGCCCTCGTACCGCACGGTCATGGTCAGTCATTGGCTGGGGCCACCCTGGAAGCACGTGATGCCACCAGCAAGGCTGAGGAGGACCAGCAGGAGTAACCAGCTGAGAGGTAAGCTCTACCTTTTGCAGATTTCTATGAAGCATTTAAGTTTCTTGGAAAGAAGAGTATTAATGAAATGCTTGTTTTATGCATTGCTGTTATTGTGGTTATTATTATTATTGCCACTTTTGACAGTGGGAGAGTACAAGAAATTGTGTAAGAAAGAGGCCCATCCTTACTTCTCTCCTGCCTCCCTTTGACTTTGATATCCATATTTAAACTTACTTTTGGATAAGATGGGGTTTGAGCTGGAATTCACTTCTAGCAAATGATGGCAGACACCTGGTGAAGACCCTAGTCAGGTAGTTTCATTCACCTGATCCTTCCTAGAACTTCTCCATAGGGATGCACTGAGTTACATAGAGCTGCCCCTACTCAAACCTTCGCTGGAGCAGGGATGCCCATTTTAATGTCGGTGGGCTTTAATGCTAGGCAAAAGCCTCTCTAGTGAGCAGAGAGTGAATAAAAGCTGCTAATATCCAAAGATTAAACCTGAGCTGGTTTTGCCAAGAACTAGTGCAAGTCACTCAATTGTTCTACAGAGAGAACCTGCTTTGGGAGCCCTGCCCCTCAGGTGTGTGTGTTCAGGTCACAGGTGGGGGTGGCTGAGAGTGGAGAAAGCTTTGTGAACAAGGGATGAGAATGCAGGAGCTCACGTTCCTGAGTAGCTTTGCCTTCAAAAGCAATAGCTGCTAAAGGAACAGAATTTCTGAGGTTTTATAGTTTATTCCAGGTTTTCTCTAGAATTTCCCACACTAAGACCCCCTAGTAATTGCCGCCTCCCTCGTGTAACCAGGTTTTCAAATATTTTGTCTACAAAACTATTAAACAGTGACAATATCTTTTATTAATCAAAAAGCACACAGTTGTCATTCAGAATGTCTGAATGAGAGAGTTGATACAATTCCAGCCAAAAGCAAATACACTTTTTTGTTGCTGTTATTGGCTTGTGCAGATGTATTATTTGACTTTTATTGGGCTTTTAGAAAGATAAAAATACTCAGGAACCCCCATTTCCACCTTCCCCAATTACCTGAAGTCTAGAAAACACTGGAATTAATAGTAGGTTATTTTTATGATCTTTCTAGATAGGAAGTAATGATCCCAATGTATTAAAAAAGGGTTACATGTACAATTTTGGGTGTTACCAAGTTATGTGGTAGATTTCTGCTCAGTGCTGTCAAAAGCATGCCAAAGATAACTGAATTATGACCACTTAAGACTAATCTGAGCCAACCTGTCAGGAGAAATTTATGTTTTCATTTCTAGAAATAGGATAAAGAAATGAAATAAAGTCTAATTCCAGTGTGTAAATTAGGGAAATCAACCTCTTCCAGTTTGGTCCTGAATAAACTGCTTCCTATTTGACATGCTTAAGAGCACAGTCTTCACTTTAATACACGTTGTGAAATAATTGCCCTGGTGGAAATCAGAAACATGCAATGTAATATATTAATTTTACTCAATGATTCTTGAGAGGTGATACCTCAATTAACAAATCCTTGGGGAAAGAGGCAGTGTTGGGGGGAAAAAAAAAAGCTTCAATCTCATCTCTACAAATCAAGCCAGACAGAACTGCCTCTAGGCATCGGCAGGACAAAAACACTTCTGAGCAAAGTGGCTTCCCTCCCTGCCCAGCTGTTGGGAAGCAGGGCCGCCCCTTGGCAAATTTCTAAAATGCTTCAAAGTTCTCTGTTTCTCCAGCTTCTGTTTTCTGCTACCCTTTAATAGGCTGCCCCCTCCTTCCAACTTAAGGAACCCCCATGCCTCGTTTTATCCTTCTCCTCTATCTGAAACTGGTTTCATATGTATTATACTTGTTGATTAATTTACAGAATGTTAATTTAATGTGAATGAATTTTAATTGATGTGGTAAATAATCAGGCCTTTGAATTCAAGACTTTTATAAGCTCTGAGAATCCTCAGACGCTGAACTGCTCACCAAGGTATCCCCACTATCTAGCTCAGTGCCTGGCAGGCAGATAACAAATATGCATTGAACGAGAGATGAAAAATTCGGTTCCTTTCCACTTGAAGGGGGTTCAAGCACCAGTAAGCTGAAGGGGCAAGAGAGGGGAAGGCGTCAGGGACTGGGTGACTGGGAATCCAATTGGTCTCCTCTTCTGACTTAGTTCCCAGGGTTCCAGTGGGCATGTCAGAAGGGAGTGGGTTTCTTTCCCTTCTGCCCACACCTCAGTCTTTTGTGTGTCTGGGGAAAACAAGGAGGGACTGTGGCTCCTGGGGTCAGAGGAGACTGTACCTCGTTTTACATTTGTTCTGTTCCACTTAGGATCAGCTACATAATTGCATGACTGAGAGCAAAAAAGAAAATGAGGGCTCCTTTGTTCAAAAATTAAGAATTTCATGCAAATCAAAGCCATGGGATATCACTTTATGCCCTCTAGGGTGGCTATAACCAAAAGGATGGATAAATGTTGGTGAAAATGTTGAGAAATTGGAAACCTCATACACTGCTGGTGACAAAGAAGCATGGTGCCGCCACTTTGGAAAATAGTCTGATGGTTCCTCAAAACGTTAAACAGAGTCACCATATGATCCAGCAATTTCACTCCTAGGTATATACCCAACAGAATTGAAAACGTGCCCACACAAAAACTTGTACATGAATGTATATGGCAGCCTTATTCCTAATAGCCAAAACAACTCAAATGTCCATCAACACATGAATGAATAAATAAAACGTGGTATATCCGTACAATGGTTGTATTATATATATTATAGCCATAGAGTGAAATATGATTTGGCAATAAAAAAGAACCTCAGAAAAACAATGCTAAGTGAAAGAAGCCAGACACAAAAGGCCACATATTATATGATTCCATTTATATGAAATGTCCAGAATAGAGAAACCATAGAGACAGAAAGTGGATCAGTGGTTGCCTAGGACTGGGGAAGAGGGGGCTCGGGAGTGACTACTGATGGGTACAGGGTTCCTGTTTGGGATGATGATAAGTTCTGGAACTAGATAGTGGTGATTGTTGCACAACTGTGTGGATATACTAGAAACACTGATTTGTATACTTTAAAGAGTGAATTTTATGTATGTGGATTATATCTCATTCAAAAAAGTTATTAAGCACTTCAAGACAGTGACAGCACAACAGTAAACCAAGCACGAGGCACTTCCGAGCGCAGGCTCCTGGAGACTGCCCTGGCTGCGCCCGTGAAGCCAGCCCTGCCTCATGTCTCCTAAGCCCTCCCACCCTCGCCTCCTCGCTGCCTAACCCATATTGCCCACTTTTTCTCACGTTGAATGAATGCTGTTTCAGTTGTGGTGTATAGACCAGGTTTGCCTGGGGCTGGAAGGTTCCCTAGGCTGGAATTTCATTGCTAAAATTGGGAAATCTTGGGAAATTGGGACAAGTTGGTCATCCTAGTGGTAAATCAACAGTATTTTATACTGTAATTGCTCCTCATTGAAATCCGGAAACACATCCCCAGGCCTCTCATTTCTTCCAGTGATGATGGCAGTGCAGTGTGGAGCCCTAGCCCTGGGTCCCTTCACCTTCTGGGAACTTGGTAGAAATGCAGAATCTCAGGCCCCTCTCAGGACTAGTGAAACAGAACCTGTATTTTAACAAGATCTCCAGTGAATCATAAGCACATTAAAGCTGTGCTGCACTGATGCAGAGGACAGAAGGTGGCTTAGCAGACATGAGATCTTGGTTCTGGTCCTGGCTTTGCCACTAGCTGGCTGTGCAGCTTCAGACAAATTGCTTAACCTCTCTGAGCCTCATGTCTTCACCCATGGAATACAGGAATTGAAGTCTTATAGCTAGTGATAAGTGGACACATACACATTAGTTAAATGAATAGTAGCATCTGGATTTGGACAACCCACATCTTCCTGATTCTGAAGTCAGACAGCTCTGCTTTGGTCATCTACTAACTTGATAACTTGGGTCAGATTATTTGTCTCTGCCTTTTTTCTCATGGGGGGATGTTGTGGAGAATAAGTGAGATTAAATAGTATTATTAAGGGGTAATTACTCTTTCTTTGTATTATTAGAACCTAAGCTTCTCAGGAGAGCATGCTATTAGAATATACCTTCATTAATAGAGGTGGATCTAGACATCTTTTTGTTACTGGAAGAATCATGTGTCTGCTGTTGAAGAGCATGTAGAATCTTAGTGTTGGGTGAGAGAAGGCATTTAACTTCAAATTTCTTCTTATGTAGATTGTTTTCAACTTGGAGGTTTCCTAAACATGCAGTTTTCTTCTACCTAAGGTAGAGTTCTTGTGCCTTAGGATAGAGCCTTTAGTTATAAAGATAAATAACCAGGAAAAACATACAAAAATGGAATGCGTCAATATGGTTTCCATGGTTGAACAAGCTAGGCTTTGATATTTGAGAAAGAATAGTGATGAGTTCAGAGCTTGAGGTTACTCTGCAGGCTGGAGTTTACCAGGTTACAGAGGCACGTGACAGTCTCCAAGGTCTTTGTTGGATATTTTTTGTTGTTACTTGGTCCCAGCCCTCCATCAGATTTACATGTTGGAGATATAATTAGCTATAGACTGATTGCAAAGAATCAGCCATAATTTAAAAATATGAATTAACATAAAATGGCAAGCATTAAAAGTTAATGTTAACATGATGCTCATTTATTTTTGCATTCAAATGAGGCTTATTAAGTTACTTAGTCCATTTAAACATCAGGGTTTTTCCTCATGTGCTAAGTTGTAATAACCATTTCTTATATGCAAAACTCTATTAAGAATTTTGAAAAATGCAGGCTCAATCTTCTGTGATATTCAATTTTCGAGCTTCTCTATGTCCTGGTTTAAAATGGTACTACCATACTGTTTGGAATATTAAAGTTCAGAATCTAAATATGGACTTCATACTTTCTAAAGGGCTTTCTAATGGAAAGTATGCTTTGACTGTCAATGCCCTGAGGTTTCCTTCACTGTCAGCACAATCAATAACTTTGGGCAGGTGGATGGAGTGCAGATGGGATGGAATGCATGGAAATGTAGCAGGCCTGTGAGATGTGGGCTTAAATAAGCAAATCAAGCCAACTGGCTTAGAATTATGATGGTTGGCTTTCTAATGCATATTCAGAGAGGACTGGAAAAATGTACGAAATTTAATTGTACCATAAAGCTGTCACAAGAAAATATACTGAATATCAAGTAGGGTAACACTTCTTCTGGAGAGTTAATCTATGAAAGTTAAAAAAAATTAAAAGAATGTTGAGTGTGAAACAGGAAGAAATAAGTGGTGCTAGGAAACAGTTTTTGAAATGAGAAAAGAATTACACAAACCTGAATTAAATGGGTGAAACATATTTGATAGCTCATTGGCATTAGCAATTTCTTTATTAAATGTGTAGAATAAATTTGGGAAAGGGATACAGAAAGGGAGACTATTTTAACATTTTCTGAGCCAAAGATTTAAGAAAATGTATCAAAAATACTTAGATCTCCATTAATATTGTGATGCTGTATTCATCAGCATCCGTGAGTGGAGTTTTGCTTCTGTGTTTTGAAACCTCAGTGTTTCTGTAAATTAGACTGAAAATACCTGATACTTCATCTAGTAAAGGTTGCTTCTCAAATTTCAATATATATGTGCAGATTTTGATTCAGAAGATTTGGGGGGAAAAGCCTGAGATTCCCAGATGATGCCCATGCTGCTGGTGTAAAGATGGCACCTGGACGGGGTGGGGGCTCCTGGTGGAGGGGCTGTCCTGAGCAAGGGGCAGGGCTGACCAGACATGGGCTGGCTGGTTTCAGAGGGCTAACCAACCTGTTTGAGCTGGCATATTTATACTCCAAGGTATCAAGGGTCTCCAACAGATCTTTTCCATAGAAGGTGTAAAACTTCAGAACATGTACACTGCCATTTATGCTTTATTTTATTAAGTTATTTTTGCCATCTATATCAGAAGTTGGCAAACTTCTTTTTAATGGTCTATGAGCTAAGAATGGTTTTACATTTTTAAATATTGAAAGAAATCAAATGAAGAATAATATTTGTGACACATGACTATCATAGTATATGAAATTCAAATTTCAGTGTCCATAAATAGTTTTATTGGAGCACAGCCATGCTCATTTGTTTACATATTGTCTATGTCAGCTTTTGCACTACAAAAGCAGTTAACTAGTTGTGGCAGAAATCATATGGCCCTCAAAGCCAAAAGCATTTACTGCCCAGCCCTTTACAGAAAAAAGTTTGCCAACCCTGATCTGTATGATTGCTTCAGTGTGCAAGTACAGGGTAAAGACGTCAAGATAACCTATAAAGTCCCTGCACAGAAAAAGGCATGCAATATTAGGTGTATAAACCAGCAGTTAAACATTATCAGAAAAAAATCAGCCCACAGAGATGAGTTTTACAGAGCATAGCTTTTAAAGAAGTTCCAATTTTCTGGTCAAAACAAAGAACTAAGCATTAGACTTCTGCTCCTGACTTTTTTTCTTTTTTTTTAAAGCTGCTCTTGTCCATCTCTCTTGAGCCTGCTCACATTTCCATGGCTGTAAAGATGCATGCTTTTTAAGAAAGGATTTTACACTTGTCATTTTCAAGTACAGAGGATTTACACTTAAAAGTGAGACATGACTTCATAATTGAATTGCACCTGATCTTTTCATGTGTCAGGCTCTGGAACTTGGAGTCAAGGACAGGCTCAGAATGAAACTGAGTTTTTAGAGGTTGAATCTATCCAGAATTCAAGTCCTCAGAGACTAGCAAATGATTTACATAGGTGAAATGCAGGCAAGGGAAAATACTTTTCAGTTTCAGTTGCAGTTGTCGACAGAGGTTCACAATGTTAATTCTCCTGGATTATTTTTTAATATTAAAAAAATGGGTAGGCTGGATGTTCTGGGGTCTTTGGAAGTATTGTGATACACCCACATAGGATGGCAGAGCCTCTTGGGCAATCTCTAAGGAAAGACAGAGTAAGTTTTAGGGATTCTTTCAACTTTTCATTCTAGGGGTTGTCATTATGAAAAGCCCAAGGCTGCCCCTGAGGAAGGTTAAATAGAAGCTGTTCACTAATTCAGGGTCTCAACCACTGAGAAGAAACACACACACACACACACCCCTACAAGCTTTCTTTTCAGACATAGTTTTTATGGCTCTTCTATAAAAAAAATAGAATGTATCTAAACCCTATTGTTCTAGGAAACAAATTTTTTTATGGAATAAATCAGAAAACAAAATGAACCACGTTTTTCTCTGACCCACAGCTAAAAGCGGTTGGCCAAAACTTTTGCTCTCTGCATCAAGGAATTTGTGGTCTTTATATCAAGGAAATATACTGTTTTGAGTCATTGAGTCTTTACCTGTTCCTCATCTATCAGAGGAGGAAAATATTGTACTTAAATCTTTCTAAGGTAAGTATGAAAATACATGTAAATGTGCTCTAAAGACATACATTTCTTTAGAATAGTTGTACATCTTTGTCAAATCTGAAGTTCTATGCAATTGTTACTTCTGTTAATTTGGTGAATGATGTTTGAGATCCAGAAGTACCAAGGGAGAAGTTGCTCAGGGCACGTTGTCTCACTGCAGATGGGACGGTGGATGCGCCACCAAGTGGGAACACATCACATTGTTCTCTCTTGCTCCTTCTCCTAATGCTACCCTTTCCAAACAAAAATATAACCTTTTTTGGGGGGGGGGGGCGGAGGGGGCAGTAATCTCAAAAGATTGCAATCATAGGTGTTACCACTTGCCTTCACCCACTTGCATACTTTGTTTCCCATTTGAGATTAGGGAGTGAATGGAGAAGAGTTAGGGTCCTCCTGTCCTTTCACTAAGCCTCTCTCCCATACACCAGAGACAAAGGTGTTTTGTTTGTTTTTTTCTTTATTTAGATAATAGTAAGACTTTTTATTCTAAGTAGACAGTTTCAAGGACAAAAAAATGAATCACTGTCAAAATGTGGAGATCATTCCCTGTTCCAATTCCCATTTCTTTGTTAGGATTACATGTTCAACAACAACAAAAATACAAATTAAACACAGTTGAACCTTGAAGACATTATGTAGGGAGAAATAAGCCAGGCACTAAAGGACTGATATTGTATGATCTCACTGTTACGAAATAATTAGAATATTCAATTTAATAAAGTCAGAAAGTAGCATACAGTTTATCAGGGCTGGGGTGGGTGTAGGGCATGGGGAGTTACTGTTTACTTGGTACAGAATTTCTGTTTGGGGTGATGGAAAAGTTTGGTAATGGATGGTGGTGATGGTCACACAACATTGTGAATGTAACTGACACCACTGAATTATGTTTGAAAGTTCAGGTTGTATATATGTTCCCAGAATAATTTTTTTTTTTTTTTTTAAAGCATAGAACTGTAGAACACAAACAGTGAACTCTAATGTAAACTATGGACTACAGTTAATAGTATAATTATATTAATAATGCATCAATTGTGACAAAAGTACCACACTAAAGCAAAGTGTTAATGATAGGGAAAACTGCGTGTGAGGGGAGGTGTATGGGAAATCCGAACTTTCTGCATGATTTTTCTGTAAATCTGCAACTTCTGTAATTAAAAAACCCCACAAAGTTAACTTTTATCCTTTTCATTACTTACAACTTTTTGATACTAACTTTATTATTTTTGAAGTGATAATACATGCTTATTGTAAAATCTTCAACCATAGAGGAAAGTAAAAAAGAATAAAGGAAAACTCATTAGACATTTCACTAACCAAAGATAGCCAATGTTGATAATTTTATTTCCTTCTTATCACTTACACGAAACTGTAATTATTCTTTTTACTTTTTTGTCTGTCTTCTCAGCTAGGCTATAAGATTCATGAAGGCAAAGACTAAATCTCTGTGGTTCACCAGTCTATCTAATTATACCTTTATACATGTATACATAGAAATAAACAGATAGCTATAGAATGGAAGATCCAGGGGAACAGATCTTTCAGTACATTTTGTCTCATATATTCCAGTTGTCTAAAACAAGGGTGGGTAACTAATAGCCATGAGCCAAATCTGTCCAGCAACCTCTTTTATGTAAATGAAGTTTGCTGGAACTGTCAAACCCTTTTATTTATGTATCCCCTGTGGATGCTTTCAGTCTATAATTGCAGAGTTGAGTAGTTAGGGTGTAGACTGTATGGCTTGAAAAACCTAAAATACTTTCTAGGTGGACTTTCACAGAAAATGTTTGCCAACCCCTGATACTGGAACAATGTTTGTTACTTAGTAAGTGTTCAATAAATATTTGTTGATGAATTTGAATTTTATATGAATTGTATATACTGAAAAAGATGTTTATTTAACAATATTTTACATATTCTAGTCAATCTGTATGTATTTACACAATTATTTTGAATAGTTGAGTTATATTTTATTTGCATACCATAATATATTTGACTAGTTGCCTTTTGTATATTTAGGATTCTCTCTCTTTGCTGTTGTAAAAACATGCATTATTTTATGTGTGTGCAATTATCTTAGGGTAAATTTACAGAAGTGAGATTTATGGGTCAAAGGACAGACACATTTTTACATTTTGGCCCATTTGGGCACTCCAGAGAGATAGTACCAATTTACACTTTTAACAATACAATTTCTCTTAACCATACCGATACTTGATATCAAGATCAGGATTTTTATACAGGCAAGACACACACATGGATGAAAAAAAGCCAGATGGCAATTAGACTTCCTCCAAGCCTCTTTTGGTAATAAAACTGACTTGTCCTGCTACAATGATGGGAGATATAAATTGTTTTTACTTGCCAAATTAAAAGCATGGTGGTGCCCTTGATTACATTTACATTTCCCACTAATTCCCTGAGCTCCTGAACACAGGGGGAAAAATCATTATGATAACGAAGGCAGCTATTTTTAAACAAATGTATGCATATACATTCTAGGAATAGAAATATTACATTCTTCTTTAGAGAGAGAAAAATGCTTAACAGATAATTCATTTGTTCAAGACAAAATTTAATGTCTACAATAAAATGTAACTAAAAAAATTTTTGTTTAAAGGCTCATTTCACCTTTCAAAAAGAATGAGGTGGTAATTCAATTTCTAGGCTCTTTGATGGCAGGCTCAAGGTGTGTAGTGACAGTGATATATTTGAAAATTACTCTGATTCAGGAGTTCACAAAGACTGGAGCCAGGTTGCCTGCGTTTCACCACGAAGAGCTTGCTCATTAGTCTTGTTTGGAGATGTATAAAATGCCCAGCTACAGGAAGGTGGAGTGGCGGGTGGGGGTGGAGGAAACTTTCTATCCTCATCAGCTTTTTTGAAAAGCCAGCTGGAGACTGAAATTGAGCTCCATTAGAACTGCACTGTGAGGGCACCGAGGGCTAAGTTCCTAGACCTGAACGCTAAGCTTCTTATGTTTTAAATCTTCTGTCAAGAAGATTACTGACCTTCCCTTTGATGCAATGCAAAAGTTAGCAGGTTGAGTAGCAAAATTTCAGACCTCTTAGTCACAGATGAAACCAGTTATTCAGAAGGAAGAAAAGCTTGCCTGTGTGCTGAACTGAGGAAACGGGTAACTTTATTGTGCAGCAAAGGTTGCTCTTTCCCTCCTGCTTGACGGTGAAAGCTGCGGATGCAAATAGTAAATAGCATGTAATGGAATTTAGGTAACTGTGAAGCAGCTGGGGACCGTGAAGAAGTCAAAGGGAACCGAAGCATAATGCCTCGCTGGCTTTGGGCACCCAGCTATTCTGTCCTCTGCTGGATCAACTCAGCACAAAATGAAATGGAGGGATGGAAATTAGCTAGTGAATAAGGTGATGAGGAAATGCATACAAGGCTCTTCAGAGCAGGAAGTTATTTGGACCATTGCCACAGCTCAAAGTCCCTGATAGACGCCAGTTCTCTGATTTTTGTGGGGTGAAGGCTGAGATACTTTGTATGAGAGTTGATACCTCCCTAGAAAAGTACAAATAATGCACAGGAAAGACTATTTTCCTTGTGCTTGTATTTTTCAAGCCTACTTTTCTTAGTCTTACTCTGTAGCTACTTCAATCAACTCAGCTCTTAAGGGAGGAGGAAATAATGGTTTTAAAAAGAAAACTGACTATACTTCTATTGATAACTGAATTCGGGAGACAATTGCCACCATCTCTGAACAGAGTACTTGGCAAGTCTAGTATCAGAGAATGTTTTCATTTCAGTTTTACTTGTGGCCATTTATATAGTAGAACATGAAAAAGAATGTTAGTAATCGTCTAGAAATTTTATCAATGTAAACAGAATACATTCAGAAACATATCTAACATGTGCAGTCATATACAAAACCCCAATTAGCTGGATAATTGCTGTCTTTGTTCCCAACTTCCTCCTGGCTTCTTTTACAAATTACAATTGACAACTAGAACTTCACCAGAAAAGAAAATCCATATGATTGCTGATTAGGTCACTTAGGAATAGAGAGTGTTTATTTGTTAAATGACTTTCAAAGGTTGTTTTCTGAGAGATAGCTGCTAAACTGGAACTTTTAAGTCAGGGTTATTGACTATAACTCTTGAGCTCAGTCCATTAGAAACATGTTTTTATTTTAGTGATACAATAGATGGTGGATATAAGGGAATATCCCATTTTAATGAGACACTGGTCCTGAGCAATCTTTCAGTTACTTTGTTATTAGCTTCTGGAATAGTTTATCATGAGGAGTATATCTGATAGTAGCAAAGAATAAAGTTAATTATTCTATAGGTCTTTTACCACAATTGATGTTTTTGTAACATCTGCCTTTTTCAGTTTACAGTTTTTTCAGAATAAAATTGTAGTGACCTAATTCTTCAACCAGAATATTTTTACCTCAATGCATACATTTATGTAAGAAAGCAGATTTTAAATTACTTTCAAAGTAGGATTTTGTTCCTGCCCCCAAATACTCCTTTAGCTCATCTCCAAGTTGAGGTGAAATTAAATTCCCTTTCTGTGGTTGTCAGGCTTTTCAATTTTCACCTAAGCATGTTAACCCTATCCCTAGCTCAACTGTCTATTTAAGTTTAAGGATCTTTACTCAGTTGAGAGCTTAGGTTGGTGTTTGGTTATTTTTTGAGGAGTGCAAGGTTAAACTCATGCTGTGTATGTTATCTCTCAAAAGCTCAGCTGAGATCAACAAATTCATGGAGGATTGTGTGAAGGCTATGCACTTTAAACATTCCTCTAGATAACCTAAAGTAGTCCTGGATTAAACCAGACCAGCAGAAACCTGCGTAGCTGGACTGACTTGTACTGGTCATGCAGGCTTACTTTTTATAGACTTGATCTTGGCGTAGTACCATCACCAGGGTGACCAACCATCCCGGTTTGTCTGGGCTATCCTAATTTTAGAACTGAAAGTTCTGTGTCCCTCGAAGCTCCCTTGTCCTGGGAAAACCTGGACAGTTTATCATCCTGCCTGTAAATCAGATACATCCCTATGAAACTCACCTGTGTACTGAATATAAGACTGGGAAGATCCTTATATGAACTCTCTTTGGCCTTACTTTCTCCAGAGGAATTTGTGTATTTAACAAAAATTTTAAAGTGACTGTGAGCTGTGAGTTGTACAACTGATTAGCTTTTTTTTTTTCATTGGCAGAAAATAACCACATTTGTAGCCCAGCTAAGAATTCACATTTTTGTATTAGCCACAGGACAGAAGAAGAAACTGGGTCATGTTGTTGCGGTCATGACAACGCTTCCGCCAATCCCAGGGGAGCTCTGGAGCTGGGATGTCCCTACAGGGTTGTCCTGATTTGGGGAAAGAAGGCTGGCCCTTACACTCCTACTCCCCACTGATGAGTCATGGGAAGTGGGCTGCCACTGGGCAGAGGTGTGACCTTGTGTGAGAGGGCTCTCTTCAGCAGAAGACAAGACTGAGAAAGGGTGACAGTAAGGGCTGTCAGCCAGCAGCAAGCCCAGCAGCTCTGAGAATTAAGTCTTCCAGCATCATAGTATCCTCTGCAGCTACCATTTCCAGCTCTCCACAATCAATTCACTTGACTGAGTGGCTGTGTGGTGTCGTAAAAAGAGCAGAGGTATGCTGGGGGTCTCCACGACCACCCTCAGATCTAGGAGTCACTCGAAGGGCTCCCAGAATTCAGAAAAGCTGATATGCTTATGGCTTTCTTTGGCTTATTACAGTGAAAGGATACAGATTAAAATCAGCAAAGCGAAAAGGCATATAAGGCAGAGTGCTAGAGAGACCAAGTGTGAGATTCCAGGTGTACCTTCTCGATGGAGTTGTACTGGGATGCTCTTCTCCCAGAAGCTGTGTGTGACAACACATGGAAAGTACTGCTAACCTGGGAAGCTCACCTGAGCCTCAATGTCCAGAGTTTTTATTGGGGTCAGTCATGTGGGCTTGGAACACGTGTACCTGCATCTCCAGCCTACCCAGAAGTCAAACTGAATCGGCATGTACCAGGGCCCCACGTGAACAAAAACAGGCATTTACCATAATTACATTGTTAGCATCAACTCTCTGGCATGGTCCAAGTTCCCAGGTATACAAAGACACTTTTATAAGGCAGAATATTCTAAGGGCTCTTCCCAGGAGACAGTCAAGGGCCAGTCCTCTCTTTGTAATATGCGGGGTTTGAGCACCCTGTGCTTGCTGAGTTAACCCTTTACTGAATGAGGGGAGTTGGAAAAACACAGATCTGGATTTGAATCCTGACTTAGCAATTTAATAGTATTGTAAGCGTGAGCAATTTATTTTAGTTTTAGTTCTTTACCTGTAAAATTTTTGTGAGGATTAATCAGATCATATGTGTAAAGCACTTACCATACATAAAGCATTCCATGTATTAATAGATGGTAGCCACTATCATTTTTCTTTTCACATGGCCTAATGAATCAATGTATAGCTAATGAATCAGTTTTCTAAATGATTCAACTTTTTAATGAAGTTAGTTGTACCCAAAGTTTAGATTAAGATAAACAAAACTAAACAAACATTTTGGAGCATGCACATCCTAATATTATTGGTTATGATTTAACATACTTTCTCTAGCAAATAACTAGCAAAAGAATAAAGATATGTGATATTGCAGGCAGATAATTTGAAAGTCCCCCTAATATGGGATGATTTATAAGTCTCTTGAGTCTTCAGGGTAAGGAGTTGGGTGAAGCCAGAGAGCAGGTATAAAAGTGGCTGGGCAGTTTTGATTCTTCCCTGGTTGTAATGTGGATTCTTTCCATTTTGAGCAATTCTGTGGGCTGCCTTTTGGTCAGCTACTGTGAAAGCAATGGCCAAGAATACAAAAGCAAGAGATGAACTTTAGGATGGTTAAGCAAAATGAAAGAATTCAAAGAAGGTGAGACATTCTTAAAGCTAAAGAATTTAAACATGAGGGAATGGAGAAATACATTTTTAAATAAAATGTTTTTAATGAGCCCAGTATAAAAAATTTCAAGGGAAACTAAACCTATGAGGTGAAAAAACAATAAATTAATGAGTTAAAAATAATATAAGAAATGAAATTTTAAATAAGATAAACTAAAAAAAAAAAAAACCCAGAAATATTTGGAATCCTTTTTAACAACTACAGATATAACATTACATTAATGTGTAACCATAAGAGTTATTTTATAATCTAAAGTCAAAGACATAAAAATTAAGACCCCAAATTATCTATTACATTTAACACCACAAAGAAATCATTTAAATATGACTATTTTATAAATAATTTCTATTTGTTTGAAACAAAGAAATGCCTGATCCTTTAAGGATTCATTTAATACCATTTACCAATGAAGAGGAACTGAATATAGGCAAAGTAATGTTATCTTCAATTCACTTAAAAGACTGTTAGGAAGGTAGTCAGAAAATTAACTCATCTCCATATCTTTAATCTCTCTCTTTCTCTCTCTCTCTCTCTCTCTCTTAATCTCACACACAGATTCAGGAAAGCAGAAGTTTTATGTGATGTGCAGATTATCCATCAGTCACTTCAGATGCTTGTCTAAAAGTCCATATTCTTTGATTCACTGTCAATCTACCAAATCAGCATTACTGAAGCTTGGACCTGGGAATATGCATTTTAAACAAATGTGTCAGGAAATTCTGATGCCCACTAAAGTTTGAGAACCACTGTTCCAAGTGATTAAACTAATAACTCTAGTCTGGGGAGGAGAGAACTGGTGACATCCCATGTCCCACAGAACAGTTGAAAGATGGTGAAAGACCTTTAACACTTGTACTTGAAAAATTGGCTCTCTCCAAGCTGAAATTGACATAGAAAAGAGAAAATCATATAAGGGGTGTTTGTCCAATCTGTAGACAACTCAATAGAGAAAAGGATTAACATGATAGATGACAGCATTGAAACTCAAAAGGGTCTTGACAGGCTGTGAAATAGGATTGAAATTAAGACATTGAAATGTAACAGGGATAAATGTAAATTCTTATATTTAGGTTGACAAAAGAATCCAATGCACAGGGTCAGGGAGGGAGAAAGACTTCGTAAGAATTAATAAGTGAGGACACAGGAGGTTTTGTTGAACATGATCATGATAGAAGCCACCAGGGTGAAGAGGCTGCTAACAAAGCTAAGACAGTGTGAGGCTGGAGTGGGAGAGAGAGGTGGAGAGGAGAGACACAGTCTTGAGTTTCTCCATGTGGGTCAGGGTGTGCTCCTTCCTGGGTGAAATGTTCCAAGGAGAATATTGATGACCAAGAGCTGAGCCAGAGGGAGTACCCGGGAAGAGAGGATCTCATAATTATGCTATATGAAGGAAAACTGAGATTTAACTCAGAAAAGGCCGGGTGTTCAAATATTTGAAGGTATTTGTTATTTACAACAAGAAATAACCAGAGAGTATATGAGATGAGAACTACAGGAAACTAAAAGCTGGGGTGTAGAAGAGTTGAATAGAACCAAAGAGAGCAAAGAGTTCTGGGAGAATGAGGACTGAAAACAGGAGATTAGATTTAGCATGTAGAAAGGCAGTTGAGTTGAGTGGTGGATGCAGAAGAGTAATTGATTGGAAATGGGAGAGGAAGTGGGCAGTGAAAACATGGAGGCTGTGTGTATAAACAACTAATTCTAGAATTTTGGCAGGGAAGAAAGGGGAAGATATTGGATGAGTGCCTAGAAAAGACACTAGACTTAATTGTAAATTTTTTCTTTTGAATAAGGAAGTTGTTTGGCTATTTGGTGGGGTGACTGGATCCAGGCTTGCAGGTTTATGTCTGCTGTCCCAGCGTATCATTAATATAGTGTACCCTTTCACTCTCAGAAGTATCCTGGTATGGACAGTCACTCTCATGGTGCCACAGTATTTGAAGGCCAAGGCTGGTGAGGCAGTGGAGAGAGCATGAGACGGAAGAGTTGGAAATGAACAAGCATAATGAAGGAATAAGCCCTGCTAGGTCCTGGCTGGGCAGCAGTAGGCCCTGGACCAGCCAGGGAGCCAGGCTGGGAGTGTGGCTGGAGGAGAGGCTCTGGCAGGGACTGTGAATCCAATGGCTGGAGGCCAAGCTCAGAACTCAGCAGGAATCAGCAGGGTCCATGCTGTTTTACAGTGATGACAACTTTTGAATTTTAATAGAGGATTTTACAGAAGAACTGCCTTCAGTGCTCCAAAAGCTGCAGCCCACGGACATACTTTGGGGGCAGTGTCAGCCTGGGCCTCTCTAACAGACCCATGCAAAGGCCAGCTTCAATGTAGGGTGGTTTTCAAAAGTGTGCTACCAGTAGCTTGGTGAGAGCCTCACTTCTGCTGGGGGTTCTCTCTCCTGAGAGAAGGGGGAAAGATCTTCCTTTGGTAGCAATTGGCAAAAAGTAGACACCTATTAAACCAGAGTGAACTTGTGTAAGTCTAAACCCCCAAAACATGATAAACATACCATCAATATGGGCTGCAGTTGCTGGTGCTTTCCCGCAAGTGCACCTTTTCATTAGAACTGGTAGATTAGCACATCCTGTAGAATTCCCACTTACACAAAGCAGACTTAGTGCCCTGGGCTTTTCAAGTGCAGGGGAACCCTGTACTGCCAGGCATCCTTTTAATTGTTCTTCTATTAGCCTCTCTGGGACTATATTTCTTTCTTTAACATGCAGGACAGCAGAGGGAATTACAGCTAGGTGGTTAAGAGACAGGCATTGCAGTTTAGAGATGTCCAATTGGAATTCATGTCTGTCCCTTACCAGTTGTTTGCCTCACTTATTATGTATGCAAAGGACTTTGCTGTCCCGGAAAGAGCTTTTTGCTTGGTGCTAGCCTCGTGGGTACTGTCCATGCATTTTGAGTGAATCGTCTTTTCCCTCATGACATGGCTTTGGATTTATTTGTTAATAAGGACAATAACAACAACAATAACAAATACCACCTTAAAATTGTATAATGCAGGACCACTAGCAACCTCCCTCAGTGATAATTCATGTGAACAGTGCTTTGTGGTTAACCAGTGTCTTCAAACACAAGCGTGTGTGGGTGCACGTTCTTGTAGGTAGGGCAGATGTTATTCCCCCCATTCTTTTGGTAGAACTCACTAGGTTTGTATAAATGCTTTTGAAGAAAGGATGTGGATTTAGCAGCCTCCCTGAGAATAGGCAGGATTAGACTATACTTCATAATTGTTAATACTTTATTTTTTGAGACAATTGTAAGTTACAATTTGGTGGCAAATTTAATCTATGCTACATGTTGGTACTGCAGATTAGTTAAAAACTATTAAGGTCTTCAACATTGGATCCACTTCTTTTTCCTCTTCTTGGGTTAGAAGTGATGCACAGCCATTAACCAGTACTGACAGTCTTAGAAAACACATCCTTTCCCCTGCTTCCTCTCTCCCTTCCTCCCTTCCTTCTGTCTTTCCTTCTTCTTCTCAAACGTTCATTCAGCTTCTATGTGTACAACCGAGGATTGGAATGTATACATTGATGTGCTTTTAAAGTATATTTTCAATCTACAATATTTTTGCTTACAGCCACGTATCTTTCCAACTAGCCTGACTTCTGTTTCTCCGGAAGTTTGGTTTGTGGGTCTGGAACTAATTTACGTAACTGGTTAGATCAAGCCTACATAGTTTGTGAACCATTTTTTTTGTTAGAAGTTTTTCTCTCCCTCATCTACTACCGAAGCAATTAAGATCATTTACACTAGTCTGGCTAATGATTTTCAGATGTGAATCTCAGGGAAGTGTAGGCATGAGGTTTTCAGAAACAGAATCACTGAGTCCGAGTTCTCTCATCTATGAAATGATAGCATTAACATTCTACTGAAATATGTGAATTGAAATGTACTTTGTTATTCTTGGTCAGTGGCTTTGAATGGCCAAAACCTTAGCCTATGTAATTCTCTTTAAAAGCAATGACTAACTTGATAACGAAGATCTCTAGCCCCTATCACTGACATTCCCTTAATAATGGCATTGGTGGTAGCGATGTCGGTAGAAATAGATGGAAAAGACTCTTAAATATAAAGACAGAGCAATTAACTGCGGTCCTTTGGCATTACAATTTGAAGTAATAATGAAAATGTCATTTCAAGTTACTCTATCATTTATTAAGAAGAAGTAAATGAAGCACTCAAAGTACGGGTTAAGATCCCAATAGGTGTTCTTTCAGCCATTAGCTGCAGTGTCATTTTAACTTTACTTTGGTGCAGAAGTGACCTTGTCACTACCTTTCCTACTTCTGCCATGTCCTGTTACATATGCACATTGTTCATTTTGCAGGGGAGCATGGCAGAGCAAACAGCATGGGCTTTGGAATCAGCCTCACTGGGGTTCAAATCTAGGGTGTTTACTTATAAATTTGTTACATACTTACCTGCTATGAGTCTGCTTTCTAAACTGTAAGAATGAAGGTAATGATACCTTCCTTGGGGTGGTTGTGAAGATTAAATATGATAATGCATGGAAGTGCCTGGTGTATAAAAATAGGAACATTTATGGAGTGCCTACTTTGTGCTGTATATGTGTGTGTGTGTGTGTGTGTGTGTGTATACACACACACTCTTTTTGCAATTTTATAGATGTGACATCGGAGAGGTTAAATAAATGCTAAGTAAAAAGCTGAGCTGGGCTTCCAATCTGGGTCTACCATCTCCATTCTCAAGTTCCCTCCCACGTGGTTCCGTGGCTACAAGTCTGAAATCTAGGTGGTTGATCCTCCCCTGCTTCTTCCAGCCTCTGGTAGTCCCAGGCATTTCTTGGCTGGTGGCAGCATAACTCCAATCTCTGTACCCGTCTTCAGCTCAGAACTGAAAGTCTTGCTACATCGTTAAAATATTCCTTTTGTTTAACAACAAACAAAAAAACCCTTTTTATTTGATATAATTCAAACTTACAGAAAAAGTTGCAAGAATAATACAAGGAACTTCCATATCTCTTTATCCAGAATCACAAATTCTGTACATATTTTCCTTCGTTTACTTTATCATTCTGTGTGTGTGAAATATTTATATAATTTTTTCAGAACCACTTGAGAGTAAACAGGATATAACATGCTCCTTTACCATTAAATATTTTAGTGTGTTTTTCCTATGAGCAAGGATATCTCTTACATAACTCTAGTATAATTGTCAAAATAAAAAAAAGTAACACAATAAAAAAATGTCACAACACAATTACTAGTCCAGAGTCCATATTCAGACATTACCAGTTCTCCAAGACTAGTCCAGGATCAGGCACTATTTTTAGTTGTCGTGTCTGGAACAGTCTTCATCCTTTATTTTGTGTTTCTTGACTTTGATATTTGAACAGTGTAGGCCAGTTATTTTGTTGAATATCCCTTAAATTTGATGTTGCCTCATTATCAGATTTAGGTTATGCATTTTTGACAGGAAAGCCAAGTAGTGATGTGTCCTTCTCAGTCATTATATTAGGATATATAATATAGTATATTGTATAACATATTAGCTTATCCCAATTTTGGTGATGCTAACTTTCATCATTTGTTTAAGGTGGTGTCTGTTCCATTTCTCTACTGAAAAGTTACTATTTTCCTTTATAATTAATACTTGATTTGTGGGGAAATACTTTGAGATTTTTTTATTTATCTTTCTCTTCATCAAATGTTCATTGACCAGTTTTAGCCTTCACTGATGATTTTCTAACTCCTGTTGTTCTTTTTATATGTATTAGTTGGCCTTCTGCTATGAGAAGGAGCTTTCCCTTATCTCCATTTGTCAAATTAAGTATTTTTATAAGTATGGACTAGTGGATTCTTGTTTTATTCAATAAGCCATCACAGTTCTGATGCTTAAATTGTCCCACAACTAGTCAGTGGAAACCTCTTAAGCTGGCTTCTGTGTCCTTTTGGCACATCCACATCATTCTTTGGGCATTTCTTTACTTTCTGACACAAGATGTTCCGGTTCATCTTGTACTTTCTCTGCCCCAACCCTGGAATCAATCTTTTTTATGAGGGGCTTTGGTTTCTTTTAGTCAACGTGCTATGTAGAAACCTAGATCTGGACACTAACTGCTACCAGCATGCTAGTGAATTCTAGGACTTCTCAGTGTACACAACTACACACACTAGTACTACACACACATGTACACATGCACTAGTAACTACTAGTAACTACACACACTAGTAACTACACACACATGTACACATGCACGTGTGTGCACTCACACATACACATTTATTTCTATTCTGTCTATCCATGTAGATGTTAAAAATCAGGAGTTATTCCTGATATCTCCAATTCCAAATCAACAGCACAGGTTTATTCTAGCCTCCCCCTTCCCATATTTGTAACTCCCTTCTCCAACAGTGAGTCTTTCACTGTCTGATTTACTCAAACTTGAAGTAAAACCCTTTGAGTCTTTATTAGTATGATTAACTTCTTCAACTTGCATGACTGATTTAATTAGATTGCTTTACTCCTTAATGGGTGACTGACAAAATGAGGGAAAGCAGGCAGGTATAGGCAGGGCTAGCTTCAGCAGTGTGCAAGTGCTGTCATACAGGGTGCCACACTCACAAGGGCCCCGTGATTGGCTTATTGCCCTGCTGTTGCCGTTTTGAAATTCTTAATGATTGAACAAGGGCCCCCACAATTTCATTTGACATCGGGCAGCCCCACCAATTGTGAAGCCAATCTGGGTATGGGACTAAGGTGTTATAAGAATAATAGATGCCTTGGGCAGAGAAGAAAGAAATACAAGGAGCCAAGCCATCTCTGAGGCAGCAATACCTACACATTGTTCTCAAGGGCATTTCATTTATGTGCTATGTGTAGAAAGGCTTTAGTGGTTAAATAAATTCCAGAAATGTGTAAAAGAAATTTAAGTAAGTTTCCTTAGGATAGAACTTCTAAGTCTTTAGAAGTAATGACCAGCATTGTGAGTACCCAAAATGGGATGTTGTCTGCAATCTTTCCAAAACTCATTTAATCATGGCTGCCGGTCTGTAGTTTTGGAACACAGTTGGTCAAATAGGGACTACAGTCCCAGATTCCCAGGGTGAGGAGGCACACTCCTAGCCAGAGCTTTGGGAACTAGGTTTATGGATAGTTTAGTACAGGCAGAACAAAGGATCATTGCGCTCTACTGATAGGGCAAAGACGTTCTTAAATGCATGGGTTTGGGGTTGGCTTTACCCCCACGCTTACCCCCAAATGCCTCCTGGGTCACATCTTTCTTTCCTTTTCCTCATTAAGATTGCCTTTCAGCTTCCATCCTAGTCAATTCTTACCTTTATGATGGATTAGAATATATGCCTTTTAAATCATATATATGAGTCTGCAGTGTGCATGTTTTCCATGGAAACTTTGGAGGGGAATTCTCTGAGGGATGCAAAAAAGGAAAGGAATTGACCTTTGTACTATAGATGCACACAAACATTTGTTACTAAATGAATAAATGCAGTGATCAGAATCTGGGTCTCTTCCTCTTCAGGGATCCCTATGAACAGCATGCTCTGCATTTCCTATTATACCAGACCTGACTAGGAGCCGTAGAAATAGTGCCATAAGTGATCCTGTATTACCCTCTAATGTAACCATCAGTCTTACTCTATAAATCAGCTGGAATATGAGTGTGCACTTAAGGAGCTGGTGCCCAGTACACAGGAGACCACTGAGAAGTGTTTTAGTGAAGATGGGGAGTAGTGGCTGAGAATATGTACTAGGAGCCATTTGGAAGTCGGCACAACTTAGTGGGTAGATTGCCAAACAGTGAGTATTATGTGCTCATTGCTTGCAGAACATATTTAATAACTAATAATATTATGGTTTTGACCCATGGTTCTAAATTTTGGCTTAATCACACATGAAAATTAAAAAATTAATTAGAAAAATTACCTCACTTTCCTAAGATTTTGATCCATTGGGTATGGATAGGACCCAAGAATCAACAAATACTTCCAGTGATTCTAACACAGGAAGTTAGGGACTAAACATTGAAAAACCATTATAGGAAATAGAGTAAAGGTCAGGCAAAAAACACTAAAAACATACTTCAAAGTCATATTGGATGACCTACAAAATAGTAAATGTGAATATAATCTGAAAGAATCTGTGCATTCTTGTTTTTCTTACAGGTTCTCTATAAGAATATAAAATAGAATAGAAATGTTCTCATTCCCTGCAGTGCTCACAATCCTGATCAAAATGACAAGTTTTAAATTAATCTAGAGTAGCTAATGCTGTCTCAAAGTGTAAATGGGGAGGGTGTATTGTAGGCTTTGGAGTGCCATCCTATGCACGTCTGTGAAGTCATCTTTTTATTGTTCATAGTTCTGTGATTTTTAAAGAAAAAAAAAGGGTATGAAGCTATGGTCTGTCCCTGCCTCATACTCCACTTAGTGAAAGTTTTTCCATTTGCTTATCTGGTGAAATACGGGCTCAAAGTGAAATCATAAAGCTATCACCCAAGCTAAAGATCACGGCAGAGGTGTGCTTATCTGTTGAAGTCACCTAGTGCACTGCCTTCGACCCTGAGGCTGGATTCATGACCAGTTGTATCAGGCGTTTTCACTATTATAGACTATCAAAAAGGAGATCCAAATAGTTTTCACAGTAAAAAGCTAAGGTTTAGGAGTCACTTGCCCAAAACAACAACATAACAAATAACAAACAACAACATGAAAAACAATCCTCCCTGAATCTGGACGCGGCATCATGGGATTGAGAATAGCTGCTTGACCAAAAGGGGAAGGCACAATGAAATGAAATAAAGCTTCAGTGGCTGAGAGATTTCCAATGGAGTCTAGAGGTCACTCTGGTGGACATGCTTACATACTAGATAGGTAACACCTCTTAGGTTTTAATGTATTGGAATAGCTAGAAGTAAATACCTGAAACCATCAAACTCCAACCCAGTAATCTGGACTCCTGAAAACAATTGTATAACAAGGTAGATTACAAGGGGGTGACAGTGTGATTGTGAAAACCCTGTGGATTGCACTCCCTTTATCTAATGTATGGATGGATGGGTAGAAAAATGGGGACAAAAACTAAATGAAAAAAGTGGAATGGGGGGGATGATTTGGGTGTTCATTTTTGCTTTTATTTTTTATTCTTTCTGATGTAAGGAAAATGTTCAAAAATAGATTAGGATGATGAATGCACAACTGTATGATGGTACTGTGAACAACTGATTGTACACCATGGATGACTGTATGGTATGTGAATAGATCTCAATAAGACCGAATTAAAAAAAAAATGCTTTAGACTTTTGCTGATGCCATGAGTATATCCATTGCTGGCAGTGGAAGGCTTGCCATGAAAATGCAGCTTATTTAAGACATTCACAAGAAATATTAAGTTATAATATCTCTTTTCAGAAGAAAGGAAGAGTGTGGAGTGCATGATATTGGAAGAGAAGCCATTAAGATAATTGATTCACTTAGTACAACTTTCCTTCCAGCCTGTCAGTCGCTTGTATTTATCCCTCTGTTCAAGTTCTGCCTTTTGGAGAAATACTGAACAACGAAATCTTTCATTTTTGTGCGTGATAGCCCTCTGAACATTTGAACTTGTTTATTGTATCTTCAGGTTAAAATACTCCCTGTTCATTTATTCTGCGTTTGTTCAATAAATACTTAATTCGGGGAAAACATCCTCCAAAAAGAAAACTAAAACTAAACAAAACTCCTCAAACCAGACAAACTCCAGTGGCAGCTTCTGGAGCAGCAGCCTTCAAAATGGCATGTGGGCACACTCAGGGAGAGCTCACTCACTAGACCACAGAAATAAGATATTAGAAGTTTGATTTCTATTTATTTTCATCTTATACTTTATTTTATATTTTTGATATGCTTATAAACTGCATAACACACCTCATTTCATTGAACCAAGACCCTGCTGTTTATAAGATACACCAGTAAGAAAGAAAAAATCCTGTCAAACTATGACATACCATTGATTGTAACATACATTCTGACTCCATAAATGCTAATGTGTGAGAATATGTGCATCTTAGAATTGATGAAACTTGATATTTATTCAGAAGCACAGGTTATAATTTATAAATAAATATACATACATTGGGGTGTGTGTTCAATTTTTTAATTTGTGGGAGAATTTGGAGATCAAAAACTTTGAAGAACATGGGTGCTATTATAGAAACAGTAAACAGGTTGGGCAGAGAGGGAATGACATTACTGGTCTGTTTTTTATGTTCTCACTTTTTTAAACATTACTGTTTGTTATGAAAATTTTAAACAGAATAGTTGAAGGACAATTAATGAATATTCCCATATTCTGTCTTCTTAGATTCCACAATTGTTACCATTTTATCATATTTGTTTTATCTAAGAAAATTAATTTTATTTAATAATACTATTTAATATCTTGTTCACATTAAAATTTCCCCACTTGATCCAAGAATGTCTTTTATAATTTATAATTAATGTTTTTAAATAAGAATCCAATCTAGTTTCAAGTGTTGCATTTGGTTCCTATGTCTCTAAGTCTAGATTAAAACAAGCCCCTTACCATTGTTGTCATTATTATTTTAATAACACTGGCTTTTGAAGAGTCCAGGATGGATGTCTTGTGGAATGTCCCATAGTCCGGACTTACTCAATTTTTTTTCTTATTCAGTCATTTAGCTCTTTTCCTTTTTCCCCTGCATTTCCTGTATATTGAAAGTTAGGCCCACAGGCATGATTAGATTGAGTTAAATGCTTTTTTTTTTTTTGGCAAGAATACTTCCTGGGTGATGTTGTGTACTTCATACTGCAACAAAACAGGAGACATATAAGTCAGGTTCTCCCACATGTAATGCATCTGTTTGATCCCTTGGGTTACTGACCCCCGGTCTCTCAGCAGGGCCTGGTATTCTGTACACTACGTCTTCCAGACTCCTTAGCCAGGTGGTTTCCTAACTAATAATAATGTCTGCCAGGGAGACCTTAGGGGAGACCGGAAGGTGGGAGGAGAGCAGAATAGACGTCCTTTTCCCCTCTCCTGCTGGCATTCTCTGAGCAGCGGGGCCGGAGACGCCAGCAGGGAAAGTTGGCTCATGGCACCAGGAGGCAGCAGTAGCTAGTCACAGCCTCCTTCTGGCTCCTGTTAGTGGCCTGGGTCTTCCTATGTCAAAGAGTGAGGGAGAGAACCAGAGTCCTTTTCCTAATGCCAGATGAGAGTGAATTTCCTGGAGGTATTAGCTGGGAAACTTTTAATCTCGTACTTTATTTTTAAAAACGCGGATGCATTTCTACTTTCTATATTTCTCTTGGCTTTGACAAAAAGATAATTTAAAAATTGTGTATCATCTGTGGTAAACTTTACTTTGATGAAAAGCTGCACTAGTATTTTACCACTAGATAAAGAAAGAAGAATCATTAAAAGATTAGAGTATTTTAAATAAAGAGAAAAGCATGTATATAATATATCAGGCTTTGTTTTGAATGGAATCCTTAATACAAAAAATCCTTAATACAAAAATCTTGTATTATGACTTCTTAAGCCATACATGAGTTCTAAACTTTGGACTTAAAAGTAGGCTTTTAATAATACTGATGCTTAATTAGTATTATTGGGAAAATAATATAGATCCACTGTATAAGATATATCTAATGAGTTTATTATAAAAACAATTCAAAAGTTATTTGAGTTAAATTTCCTTTCCCTTCCCCTAAATATTCCAGTGAAGTGGATCCTCCTGGGACAAGCATCATGCCCTTCCCGCTGTGACCCTGCCCCCTGGAGACACATGTACACGTGTGTGAGAAGCACAGGGTGGACAAGGATTCGTGATCGTGCTCATTACAGTGGATATTTTATTCAACAGAATTCATTATATTTTCATTAGCAAATCATTACACTGCACTAATATGGTCACAGACGCCTTATTATGTACCTACTAGATTTCATTTGCTATACTTTATGTGCATCATCTCATTTTACCCTTCTGCAACCCTTAGGCATTATCTCATTTTCACTCCCTGCTTTAGATAGGAGGAAACTGAGATCTGAGGAAGTAAAGTAGCTTGTTCGTGGTCACACAGTTTTGCAAATTGTGAGAGAGGGTTCCCAGCCAGGCAGCCCGACTCTGAAGCCCACACTCTGAGTTGTTAGCTGAAAGATACCGATCTTCTCATCTCATTATGCCAAACATGACAGTAGGTGACATTTGTTAATTTGGGATGAGTGAAGGTATGAAGTGAAAGCAAGCGATATAAATGTTGGACAGAAGAAACATTTGATTTTATAGTTTCCAGTGGTTCTTTTAAATAACTTTTGTTTCCTGAACCTCAAGTTTTCCTCTGTTCCATACTATAAGACCGGAGGGATAGCCTGACTTGTGTCTGGCTGGTCTCCCTGAGGTACTTGGGACTCTAAGAATAACTGATTTCTATATTGTCCCATCTCAAAGCTCACCACTGAGCGGCATGCCCACAGGCACAGGTTCTATTATTTATGACTTAGGGAGGAGGGTGAGGCCTCCTAAAAGAGTTGCTCTTTTTATTGCAAAGTCTTCCATTTAGATATAACCAAAGATGCCTATGTGAGAAATATGTTAATCTTAATAATTAATATTTAGTTGTTTAAATCATTTACAGGCACGCTTTAAAAGGCATTGCTAGGTAGAGATGGATATCTGCTTTAACATCAAGATTTATTCTTCCAAGAAGTTTCAGGTATATTGATTAGAATGAGGCTGCGTAACTTGATTCATCTTCATACTTTCAAATGCTTCTTGCTTAAAAACCTCCCATAAATCTCTATTGAATACCATATCAGACTGATGCACTCTGTTTGACTTTCTAAATGTCCCATAATCTGGTGCCATCCAACTGTTTGTTCCCAGCATACCCTCAAATAAATTTTGTATTCTAATAGGGCCATGTTCTTCACTTTCTTACTATTCATCCAGTTTTTTTCCTGCCTCTTTCCTCATGTTGGTTCCCAACCCGTTCTCTAGGTTTGCTCAGAATAAGCCATTCTAGCTCTTGTCTCACCTTCTGTTTGAACTCTTCCTTGATAGTACAGTGGTTAAGAAGGCAAACCTGGATTAGACACACCAGTGTTCAAAATCGGGCTTAGTTTTTGACTGGCAATTTATGTTACCTTTTATTTTCATCTGACATGTTTTTGGTAAGAAGGTTATACAGCAATAGATAACTAATATTAGTAACTACTGTATAAGATTGTTGTGAGAATTAAATGAAATAGTGCATGTAAACTCTTATATAGTTCCTGGCACATAATTGATACTAGAAAAGTAAAATCTTTGTCCCCCACCTTCCACCCTGTATCTTCCAGTTCTCACTGATCTACCAATAGCTGAATTGCTGTAGCCTTTACTATTATTGGAAGAGCCATTTAAGTTTATTTAGTCTTACTTCCAGCTGGAATTTATATTACTCCACAAATTTGTTTTTTCTAGTCTCTGCTTAAATAGCTCCAGTGACATGCCACTGACTCCTGAGGTTCCCCCTTTTGCAGAAGTTATAGCCCTGAGCAGCCTTTGCTAATCTGGATTTAGGGAGCCCCTCTGAGGCCCACAGCAGACCTAGATCCTGATCTTTTGAAATTCAGTCCTTCTCAATAATATAATATGTTGGAACGCTTTTACTGAAAAGTATAGTTAAATGGCCAATGATCATGTAAAAAGTCTTCAACCTCACTGGTCATGAGGAAAATGCAAATTATATCACCAGTATGGCTAAAATGAAAAGACAAGGATAGCCACTGTTGGCAAATATATGGGGCATCTGGAACTCCATCTTTGAGTGTGTAATTTAGTACACCACCTTGAAAAAGGCATGTACAAGAATGTTTATATGTTCATGTTAGTCCAAAATTGGTGGTGCAGGAGAGTACTCAAATATCCATGAAAGGAGATGGGATAAATATACTGTGGTATATTCACACAATGGAATGCTACACTGCAATGAAAAACAACAAATTACAGCTACATGCATCATGAATAAATCTCACAGACATAATGTTGAGGGAAAGAAGCCAGACACAGAGAGTAGAATAGTTTCAGACCTCATGTATATGAAATTCAACAATTGTCAAAATGAATCTATGGTGGTAGAAGTCAGAATGGTGGTTACCTTTGGGGCAGAATTGATTGGGGGAGTATTCCGGAGTGCTGGAAATTTCTTTATCTTGATCCATGTGGTAGTAACATGTAAGTGAAAATTCACTGAGCTTACCATTAAAGTATCAAGAATAAAGCATGTAAGTTATATTTCAATTAAGAAATTCTTTCAAAAAAAAAGTGTCTGCTGGGTGCTAAGCATCTGGATTTTCCATCTGCCAATCTAGGGAATAACTGATTATCATTAAAGGAAGGTGTTCTGGTTTGCTAATGCTGCCTTATGCAAAATACCAGAAATGGATTGGCTTTTATAAAGGGGGTTTATTTGATTACACAGTTACAGTCTTAAGACCATAAAGTGTCCAAGGTAGTGCATCAACAATCGGGTACCTTCACTGGAGGATGGCCTGTGGCATCTGGAAAACCTGTTAGCTGGGAAGGCACGTGGCTGGCGTCTGCTCCAAGTTCTGGTTTCAAAATGGCTTTTTCCTAGGACATTCCTCTATAGGCCGTAGCTCCTCTTCAAAATGTCACTCTCAGTTGCTCTTGGGGGCGTTTGTCCTCTCTTAGCTTCTCCGGAGCAAGAGTGCTTTCATAGGCCATCTTTAAACTGTCTCTCATCCGCAGCTCCTCTCTCTCTCCTGTGCATTCTTCAAAATGTCCCTCTTGGCTGTAACAAGCTCGCTCCTTCTGTCTGAGCTTATATAGTGCTCCAGTAAACTAATCAAGGCCCACACTGAATGGGCAGGGCCATGCTTCCATGGAAATCATCCAGTGAAAAAATCTCACCCTCAACTGAGTAATCACATCTCCATGGAAACAACCAATCAAAAGTTTCCAACCCAATCAATACCAATCCGTTTCCTGCCCACACAAGACTGCCTCAAAGATAATGGCATTTGGGGTGGGACATAATACATCCAAACCACCACAGAAGGATACCTAACTCTGCAAAATAAATGAATTAGTTTTCAATAGTCAGGTCTTTTGCTTTTATATAGTCTCTTGTATGTTTTTAATTGGCCGATACCTATTATCCTTTTTACATCATTAACAAGTCAGAGAGCAGGTGCAAAATATTTGTAGAACCTAAAGCATCCAGCACAGAGCAGGACAAATACCCATGCCCAGCAAGGGCATCGATATCTGTGAGAGATACTAAGGAAAGGCAAATGGTGACTTGGCTTGCGACATTCTGTTGCTCAGTAATCATCTTGTGGTATATAGTTTTTCTCTCTCTCTGAAAGCACTTGTCTTTTTTGGGGAGGGGGTATGATTTTTTCCTTGAAATTGATTTGATGTGAAGTTCTATTTATTTAATCCCCTCACATCCCTGCCTGATCACCATAGTGTTCATTTAAATGTTACCAGAGAGATTGGAGATAATAAGTAAACTCAGGTTTCTTTTAAGGCATCTTGGAAAATTTTACCTTGAAACCTTCTCAGAAACAAATGGAGGTAGAGCCAAAAATGAAACAAAACAAAGAGAAGGCTGGAGTCAGTTCTCAGGCTAAGACTCCATATTGTACTCTTTTTGTATACTGTGGGCTTTTTCTGTTTGTTTGTTTCGGTTCTTTGGACATAGCCTTCATGTTGGAGGCATAACTGTCACCCAAAGAGCAAATGTGATGAAGGTGTGACAGATGCTCCCGGTCCTGCTTGGCTCCCTTAGCAAACACATGAACTGGGATTTGCACTTCTATGTTTGCTGAGAAGCTTTTTGTGTAACAGGGAAATAATTTCTATCTCGTACGTATGAGCAACTCCACCAGGGACTCCTTGAGGATAATATGAACCTTTGAATCTATTTCCTTGCAATCTTCAATTACTACGATAGTAGTATCTAATGGATAAAGAGGCTTTCTCTCTTTTTAACTGAGGGGGGAGGGAGGGCAGAAACCCTCCCTGGGCTCCTAAGGGATGGAATTCCTCTTCTTCTGTTACTGTTGGCTTTTGTAGGCCCTGATTTCCTGCCAGTGTGGATACAGATGCCTCTGGTGCCTGATGTCACTGTTCCATTAGCATGTTTTGCACATTTTATTGCTAAGCAACAATTAGCAGTGTGAATCCTGCCTTCTGTGATTTCAATTTGGATTTCACACATGGAATTTTGCTTTCATCTTTGCAACACAGCAACAGTGTTCACTGTTCAGCTAAAGTTGTTTAGGGAAGACCTGAGAGAAAAGATTGAGAAGCTAACAGCAGGTTTTCAGCCATTCAGTGGTGTGGCTTTGAAATGTTATTTATGAAAGAAACTTCTCTAATTAGATACCCAATAATTTGAAAGTAATATTAAAGGTTGGAGATAAACTAAAATGATTCAATTTGGCCCTAAGGGGGAACCAATAACTGTGGAATAATTATGAAAACCTGAAAATAGAGCAAACCAAAGATCCACAGGAAAAAGAAAGTATCTTTTACTAAAAAATTTCCCATGATTATAATGAAAGGAAATGCTTCCTTGCTAACCTCAATACCATACAGAAGTCTTTTCACTGAGTTAAAGGTATGTTAGAAAAATTTAATGAGCATAATAGATCTAGAGAAGAAGTAAGTAAAAGAGTTGAGCAAACAGAAAAAAAAATGCCCATTAAATTTACTATAACTTCTTTTTTAACCCATGGAGAAGAAAAATGACCATGTTTTACCTTAAATATCACTTTTATGAAGGCGTAGTTTGTGAAATATTCTAAGTAACAAGTGAAATATCAATTTAAGAACTTTTTAAGCTTTAAAATCATGGTTTTTAAATATGCATGTTGTAAGAATAATGTTAATGAATTCTGTTGGGTAAACATATTTACTCTCTTTCACTGAAGGAAAAAGTGTGGCTAAACCATTTAAGAAAAATAAGATCTAGGCATTTTACTCTTTTCATAATGAAAGTTCTATTTTCTATTCTCTTCTTAGAATCTTGGCAAAAGAAGCAGGGTGGGATCATAAGGAAGAAGAGCCAGATTGAAGAAGGAAAGAATAGTAGGTTTTTGATACTCTCTTGTAGCTCTTGCAAAAACACAAAAAAATGTTTTAACTGAAATAAGGATTTACAGGGGATTAAAATTTTGGAATTAAGAGATTATTTTCATGGATGGCAATATTATGGTCATGGATGAGTGAAATTCCCTCACTGTGTAAGGAACCTTTTGACTAAAAACATTTTGACTTTAATAATGGTTAATTCATGAGCATTTGGCTCTATTTTGGACAATGATTGCTTGGACTGTGGGTTTGTTCAACAATATCAGCCTTCCTTTAACTTCCATTCAGTTTGACAAGTGTTTATTAAACACTTACTACGTAGTCTCCATGGTGGGTACAAAGATAAAGAAAAGGCTTCTTGTCCTTAAAGAGCACAGTCTTATGGGCAAGATAGCTAAGTAAATGGGCAAATCCATGTGTCGTGTTCAGGCACAGGGATAGAGAATGATGCTGGGTGCTATGATGGTACAAGAGAAGCTTCCTTAGCTCATTTTGGAGATCAAGGTAAAGGAAGGATTCTTGGAGGTCATGGCATTTGATGCTGGGTTCTGGGTTTTTATGTGAACCTATAAATAATGATTCTGTGGTGGACACACCCAGAGCTGTTAACTTAGATTATTCAGGAGGATGGGAGTTAAAGAGCTGGAACAGGGTTGAAGAGAGTAGCATGGTTCATTGTAACTCCTGTATACTTTGACTATGTTATAAGTGATAATATATTCCTACTTGATTAAAAAGTACACATAAAGTACAAAAAAGTACTCAAAAAGGAGAATTTCTTTTTCCTTAGAATAGCCCTTCAAATATTTGAAGATGGTATCTCCTGCTCCAAATTAAATCCCAACTCCCAGAATTGAATGGCATAATACATGTGAAATGCCCTGCAAGTACTTCTCATAGGCCCTAAATAAATGTTTGTTCCATTCCTCTTCTCCCTGTCCCCTTCTGGCACCACAAAGGGAGCATCCTAGTCTTTTTCTTAGGTCAGTCTTTTGTTTTTTAAGTCTCTTTTTAGAATGTGGTACCCGGAACGGAACCTATTTATTCTGGGCATCAACAGATCAGATTTGATCACTGAAAAAGTGCAGTGATACAATCAGCTGAAAAGAGCTAAATATAAATGGCTTCTTCTAGGGAAATCTAAACTGCTGAAACAGAGAAATCGCAAAAGTCAGTGGCTTAAAGAACAAAGTTTATTTCTCTCTCATATAATAATCTGAGGTGAGCCTTCTAGATTGGCAGGCAGTGCTGGCCCATGGTTACTCAGGGATCCAGGTTCCTTCTGGTGTATTGTTCTGCCACCCCCTAAGGCCTATTATGGTCTTGGTTCAAGCTGGGTAGCAGCCATGTGTGGATTCTGGCCAGAGAGATAGGAGAAGACAGCTTGGAGGAGGCAGGCCCATTATGGGCTCAGAAGTGGAACACATTCGTTCAATAGAACCTATTGGCAAGAGCTCAGTCACATGACCACACCTATTACAAGGGAAGCTGGAAAATGTAGTGGAGAGGGGCAGCCATATGACTTGTTATAATTCAATTACAGTGCGAAAGGGAAGGAAAGATATTAGACAGCTAGCAGTTTCTGCCATATACCTCAAAGTTGCAGTAGCCTTAAATAAAACCTTTCATTGTTTTTATCAGCTCACATTGATTTTATAGTAATTAAATATCAAAGATTTTTATTTTGGTCTTGCATTTGTCTAGTATGGTGTATTCCATCAAAGTTATTATTCACTTATTTTAACAAAAAATGATTACAATGGACATAAAAATCAATTTTTATCACTTCAAAATAGCTCCCAATTCTAATAAAAATAAATATTTCTACATTGTAGTCGCTCATGTTTGTATTCTTCTTTCTCACTTAGTGTTATTTCATGTACACATTTTCTTCTACTTTTACAGTCCATATAGTTGCTTTTAATGCCATCTAATAATACTCCATTGTCTTTATGGCAAAGAGCCCAATTGCTCAAGAGTGCCCTGGAGTAGCACAGCCCCTGGGTCTGCCATGGCCATGCAGGGTGTACAGACAGGTGCCTGGGTGGGAGGTGCCCCCAGAGGCCTTGCCACTGTGTAAGATTCCTGAATCCTTCTGGAATGTGAGGAATCCTCAAGAATGAAGGAGCTTACATTTTTTCCTGGTTGGCAGATTGGGGTCTCAAATTCAGAAGATAAACTGAGTTATAGGCCATAGATAGCCATTTCCTGCACATCTAAGTTTGGTAATGACATTCCTGTCTGTTACATAAGTGTGATTTGCTTAATCATTCTTTGGCTGCATTTAGGCTTGTCTCAGAAACTAACAAGAAAATGGGACTCCCATTCTAAATTTATATTATTAAAGTAATATAACTTTTTATTATGTTTGGAAGTTAAATTCAAACTTTATATTAAATCCTGCTAAATTTAATTTTGTTGATTTTGACGCTCTTTTTCTATCTATTGAAATAATTTTGAAGCTGACTTTGTCATCTGTGATATTATCTCTCCCTCCCAGTTGAGTGTTATCTACAGAAACGGTCAGCATGAAATTCATTGAAATGTTTGAAATGGTTGCTAGAAATGTTGAATAGGCCGGAAACAGAGACAGAGCTATGTGGCATGCTACTGTGGACCTCTCTCCAGATTTCACATCTATTATTTATTCCTTTTTCAGTTTTGTTATTCATTCAGTTTTGATTCTACATAACTGTACTCTTATCCAGCTTATAGTTATTTTTCCTTGATCATAAAGATATTATGAATAATGTTGTTTATTGCTTTGGTGCTAAACAGCTGTTTATCTATCATCTGTTAATATTAAGCAAAACATGAATGTGTTGGTGGTGGGGAGAATAGGAGAGGTGAAGTAAGTAAACAATGGATCGATGTAATGGCAAAGTTCTGGGGGGAAGATAATTCACATTCTCATGAACTCTCAAAAATTCGTGAAACCAGCCACATGTCTGATGTATTTTTTGACACCGCCCAAAGAAATTTTGCTTTGTAAGGGACTGTTAGGAAACTGTTGAAAATGGTTTCTCTGGGAGAGGTGGTAGTAGAATTACGGAAAATTTTTACTTTACACTTTGTATATTTCTGAAATGTTTGATTGTTATTCTTGAATTTTATCTATTCCTCCATTTATTAATTCAAAATATAATGTAATATTATGTGTGCTAGGCTCTGGGGATACAATGATGAGCTAAATCAAATATAATTCATTCCTTCATGAAACTTAGTGTCTAGTGCAAGACAATGTAGCCTAGTGGCTAAGAGTAAGAGTTTTGGAATCAGAATGCTTGGATTCGAGTCCTAATCTGCCACTTATTAGTTACATAAACTTGGTCAAGTTCCCCAACCACTCTGTGCCTCGGTTTCTTCATTTATAATATGAGAGTGATTGTTGAACCTCCTCACCTCCGTATTTAACTGTGAAGATTTAAACGGGAAAATGTATGTGAGCTATTTAACATAGTGTGTAGAACATAGTAATTTATTGTGTATTAGTATTAATGAGGGAGACAGACATTAGTTCTGTTCACACAAATACACATAAAATGGTTTATGATAGGTACTGCATGGAGAGGTACTTGGTGCAAGAGAGGGTATAAGGGACTACAGATGGGGGATATGATCTGGCCAGGAGGAGTTCCTGATGTGATGACAGAGATGAGATATGAGTTAGTGATCAGAAAAAGCACTGAAGATATTAAGAACCCTTCTAAAAAATTCCCTGGAAAAGATATGTAGGGAACAAAGCTGGATACCAGGCTGATTGCCTCTTTGTTAATATTTGCTGATGGAGTTTTTATGCAGGGTCATCTTTGGAGAACAGTATGAGAGATATAAGAACCAGAACATAGCTCAGGAGAAAAGATCAGGGAAATAAAGTGATTGGACCAGGGCCCTAATCTATTTGTTGTGGTGGGACGGATTCCATTTCCACTTGGGCATGTTGGCTACCTGTTGTGGGGTTTGATAGAGAGGCTGCAGCTTGATGCTCTCAAGGACTTTCAGTGTCCTAGTTCCAACACAGGGATATTAGAGAAAAGAACTGGAGCTACAGATTATTTCTAGCCATAGTGTTATTTGGGAGGAAGCTTCTAATACAGCTCTTGTCCAAGTGACTTCATTACCCCTCATTCATTGAATTAAACAGGTACTAGATTAAAAAATCTATTTCATCATAAGAGAAGTTTCATCAAAAGAGAAATTTCTTAAACATGGTCAAATTTAATCAAGTTAATTTTTTGTAGGCATTTTCAAAACTTTAGTAAGCTAATGGGGGTTATGAAGCTCCTAAAGGGGAGTTCTCAGAGTTTAAATCATCAATCCCCTTGGCCGTGGAGTATCATGGACTATCTTGCAGGGCTAGTTATGAGCAGCACACTTTGGGAACTATCCTAATACGCTGTCAGGACTGGCTCTCACTGGCCCATGGACAAATAGGGCTATGGAAGAGAGGAGCTGGAAGGAATGGACAGAAGGGGTGGGCTGGGGCAGACAAGAACACTTGGAACTGGAAAAGGCCAGCAGAGGGAGACTGTAGGATGCTGAGAAGACAGCAAGGAATAAGCATCTGGAAGAAAAAGTGGGTCCATAAAAAACAGAGAACCCATGTCTCAATTCTCTGGTGCCTTCAAAATAAGTAGATTGTCTTCGGACCCATGGACCACCGTGCTCACAAGAAGGAAGCTGCATCTTGTTTCTATCAAGTTTTGGTAATTGTCTCAAGCAAGACAAAGCTCCCAGGTGTGGGAGTGATGGGCAGAATAAAGTTTAAACCAGAGAGTAAGCCTGTTCCTCATATATCACCTTTTCTGGGTTTTCAAAGCTATCAAATCACGAGTTGTCCTGAGATATTTATGCCCAAAGGCTTAAGATGCCCATGCTTTTGAAGATGAGAGATTTTTGGCCTCTTTATGTTTGTAAGTCCTCAGGGATTACTGACACCGATTCCCGCTTTGCAACTGGTGAGTCCAGAGCCTTGCTTTCATTAGTACTGGCTTAAAGCTGCCTTATAATAGCCTCAAGTATCTTGGGCTCCTGTTTTTTATTTTCTTTCAATTTTCTACTTCTCTTTTCTGATTATAAAAGTAACAAATGTTCACTGTTTGAAAGTTTATGAAAGTATAAAAGAGAAAAAATACCCATAATTTTATTAATCAGACAACCAGTGTTCTGGCATATTTCCATTTGGTATTTTTTCCTCTGATTTTACTGTTTCATAAATAGAGGTCATTTTGAGAGTACAAGTTTGTATCCTGCTGTCCCTCCCATCCCCACTTAATCTTATGCCATGTTTCTCCATGTCATTAAAAATTCTTCAGAAACAATTTTTAGTGGCTGCCTAATATGCTAAAGACAGAAGCACTGTAATTTACCTAACTGTTTAAGTTCCTCTTAACCCTATTTGTTCTTATCTTTCCAACCTGGATGTCCTCCTTTTTAGTGAAGCAGAGGCAATCAAGGGCCTGTGTCTCTCCTTTCTCAGTCATATATTTCTATTACACAGTCTTTCTCAGCAGGTGGGCTTATTCCTTGTGTTTTCATTGATTTATCTGAAAATAGTTAACGTATGTGTTGTCTTAGCATTTTCTCCTAAGCTTTAGCTCACTGTGCTATTTAACTTTCCTGTACTAATCTTGTAGACGCTACTCACAATCTTTCTTTCTGTCTTTAGTGCATGCCCTTTCAAAACATGAAACCATCAGAGTTTTCCCTAACAGCCCCTTTAGATGGTTCCAGGTGGTGCTGAGAAACACTTGGGTCCTCTTCGCTCCATTCTAGGTAAATACTAATATCAGTAGGAGTTACAGAATTGTAGCAGCAAATTGGGTCTCTTTCATGCTTGGGCTTGATTCCCAGCCCTGCCACCTGCTTCCCTTAAAAGCACAGGGTGATTTCACGTTGGGGAAATAAATTCCTGCGTGTGTGTGTGTGTGTGTGTGTGTGTGTGTGTGTGTATGCACACTCATGTGCACACATACTTCCAAATTATTCAGCTGCCATTTTCTTGAGTAGGAGTGAAGATTAAATGAATAACTTAACCAGGTCCTCGAATGGTAGTTTTTAATTAGCATTTCCTCCTCTAAATCAGATTACAATGATTTTCTGTTATTGAAGTTGAAAATCTTTTCAACTGATGGAAACCTCTTTGTTTTGTAGTTTTCTTACAATGTATCATTTTTCCCACCATATTCAGTACTGTATTGTTATTTCATGTCTCTCTTTCATTGTACTATTTATGCCTTTGAATCATGAGCTCTTGAGGAAATAATTTGGTATTATTCATCACAGAGTTGTGATGGGATTTAGTGTGAGAGAGCCTTGGACAAAATTATGAAGGTAGTATAGTATGTGTGAAGTGCTTGTGGCCCGGCCTCCCCTCTGTTTGAGCTCCTTGGTTGTCCCGGCCGGCGGGACATTCAACGGAAGCTCCAAATCCTGTGAGGGAGGAATGGTATGGGACAAGAGACGCGAGGAACGACAGCAAGACAGGTTTCTGATCAAGCTGCAAAACTTTATTGAAGAGGCAGGGTATATATACTCTAAGGTAGAGGGAGTGGCTAGTACGAATGGGTGGCGGCCTAGGATTGGTGGCTGCAAAGGCGGGTGGCAGTCTAGGATTGGCTGCTGCTGTTGCTAGGGCGGATGGCAGATGTAAGGCTAGCACAGGATTGGTGGCCACTGTTGCTGGGGTAGAAGGCAGGTAGTAAAGCTAGCACTCTAGGCGCAAATCTTAGGCGCCAACGGCTATCACTTCCGTAGAAGGCTGAGGGCAACTTAAGCCGCTATTGCATCAGCCCTAGCGGTCATGTTGCATATCTCCGGCATTGCTGAGGGTGGATTTTATACATGCTACCTTAATCGTCCCCAACACTTGGTCTTTTCCTGGCACCGGGGTCCTATGTGCTGCCCCCTCCCCACCATCCTCACCTCAGTGACTGATATATATCAGCGAGGTAGTCCCTAGTTTATCTTCTGTCCCACCAGTCAAGGTTCCTTTTCCTCACAACTCAACTGATTTTGAATGTAGTGCAGGCAAACTGATAGGGCCAGGTATTGGTGGCTGATGTGGTATTACTATGCACAGCTCCTCTCATTTCCTACCTAGTAGATATCCATTTATATGAGTCTGGGTTTACCTTAAAATCTTATTCTTTTTTCTTTAAGCTTAGACCGATCTTCAAATACTACTCATTTTCTCTTTCCATTTCACTTTCATCTCTAGAACCTAAATGTTAAATTCAGATTATGAGGAGCACTGATAGGTTTTTTTGTGTTTTTGCTGTTTTTTTTTTTTTTTTTTTTTTACTTTTCCAAAATGGATCCTTTTATATTAGTCAGGAAAAAATTCAGCTATGAGTGACCAAGATCTGAAAAATAATGGCTTAAAACAAGATGCATGCCCTTTCTCTCTCATGCAAAAGAATTCTAGATGTGGGTGATCTGGGACTGGGAAGGTGGTTGCATGTTGTCAGAGACCTGGGCTCCATCTCTCTTTTTCTGCAGTACACTGTGTCTACTCTCAAGTTGCTTCACGGTTCTGGTCATATCTGCAATCCAGGCAATAAGAAGGAGTGAAGTGGGAGGAGGGGGAGAAAAGGGTGCCCTACCCAGAAATGCTCTACAACATTTCCACTTTATCTCTTTGACCAGAACTTAGTCACCTGGCAATGGCTAACTCGAGAGAGGGTGCTGAACACATTGTCCCGGTTAGCTAGTACTGTGCTCGCCTAAAACTCTGGGGTGGTTTTATCAAGGAAGAAGGGGTGAATGGATTTAGAAGGCACAATTTCATTTTTCTAATTATGAAAATTATATATGCTTATAGTATAAACATTCAGAAAATATAGAAAAGTAAAAAGAGGAAAGTACTCAGAGAGGCTCTCAGTATTTTCTTATACTCATTCAATCTTTCCCTCTCTCTTTACCCCACCTCATAACTTCAATTTTTATAGCTTTGAGAGAAAAGTTGGCTCATGTATATAATTTTAAAAAATACACATATCCAAAGTAGGCTACTAATATGTAGTGTTGTTTCATCACAATCAAAATTTTATATTTTCTCTACCACATATCTTCCCGTCTAACTATCAATTCATCTTAGCTTTTGAAGCATTTTGAAGGTGCAAGTATTAATGACTTAAGCCATAAACACTTCGACATGCACATTGTAAACTAGGGTTCAGTATTTTTCTTTCTGTTCTTTCTTTTTGGAGGTAAAATTTGTACACAGTGAAATGCACAGCTCTTAAATATACTATTCAATGAGTTTACATGTTTTTAAACTTGCTTTTTATCCAGTGAAGAATTTTTTTATTATGATTAGTAATGTGAGATCTTTTACATATTAATAATATGGATCAAATAATTGTTTTAATGGTTTGCATATTCATTTAAGATAAGATCTTATTGTTGGACAGTTTGGTTGTCAGTTTTCACTATGTTAAGCAGCATTGTGTTATACAAGTTTATACATATATTTTTAATATACTTGTGGCAGATTGAATTATGGACCCCAGAAAAAAATATCTTCTTAATCTTAACCCCGTCCCTGTAGGTATGAACCCATTATGAATAGGAACTTTGGAAATGTCATTTTTAGTTAAGGTGTGGCCAACTGGATAGGCTGCAGTAATTGTATTGCAGGAGGTCTTATAAAGAGAAAGCCACAGAAAGGGGCCAAAAGCCAGAAGTTAGCTAGAACCCAGAAAAGAAAGGGGTTTCCTGTCTTTTCCATTTGACGGGAAAGCCAAGGAAACTTAAGGATTGCCAGGCCTCTGGAATGCTACTGATCCCACATGGAAACAAGCCTTCTAGCCTCCAAAACTATGAAACAATAAATTCCCATTGTTGCAGGCAACCCATTGAGTGGTATTTCTCATAGCATACTGGGAAACTTATTATTTCCTTAGGCTAAATTCCTAAAAGTGGAATTTTTGGTTCAAAGTACATGACAATGTTTAGAGCAGTTGATCTACATTGCCATGCCAGTTTGAATGTATTATGTCCCCCAAAACGCCATCATCTTTGATGTAATCTTGTGTGGGCAGAGGTATCAGTGTTGAATAGATTGTGATTCTTTGAGTGTTTCCATGGAGATGCGCTCCACCCAACTGTGGGTGATAACTCTGATTGGAAGGTTTTCATGGAGATATGACCCCACCCATTCAAGGTGGGTCTGAATTAGTTCACTGGAGCACTATATAAGCCCAGACAGAAAGAGTGAGCTTGCTACAGCTGAGAGGGACACTTTGAAGAATGCACAGGAGCTGAGAGAGGAGTTGAAGATGAGAGACAGTTTGAAGACGGCTGTTGAAAGTAGACTCTTGCTCCGGAGAAGCTAAGAGAGGACAAACACCCCAAGAGCAAACAAGAGTGACATTTTTGAGGAACTGCACCCTGGAGAGGAACGTCTGGGAGAAAGCCATTTTGAAACCAGAACTCTGGAGCAGACGCCAGCCATGTGCCTTCCCAGCTAACAGAGGTTTTCCGGGCACCATTGGCCATCCCCCAGTGAAGTTACCCGATTATTGCTGACTTACCTTGGACACTTTATGGTCTTAAGACTGTAACTTTGTAACCTAATAAACCCCCCTTATAAAAGCCAATCCATTTCTGGTGTTTTGCATTCCAGCAGCATTAGCAAACTAGAACAATTGCCAAATTGCATTCCAGAATCATCATACAATTTGACTCTTCCTCCAGCAGAGTATGAGTTAACTACCTACAACTCTTTTTATCTAGAGCTTTGAGATTATCCAGAGAATTTCAGGCAAGAACCAATCTTATTATTTTTACAAGCCTTCCTTTTGTTAGCAGTTTCTAAAAATCTCCCATTACTGTATATTTTTGTAGCCAATTTTAATTTAATTTAATTATTTTTTGCTAGACAACTCATATGCTTTCTTCCCTGTCAATATTATTTATGCCTTAAAACTTAAACCACTGGCAGATATGTCTTGACTTACTTTCATCCAAACTGAAAACTTCACTAATTATTCAGTTATTTTGTTAAATCAAATTGTCAATGAATATTTCATGGGTTACATATTCACATTTCTGTTTGTTAAAGAAAATTTAACTTTAGGTACTAGTTACTGCAAAAAAGTCTATATTTTCTAAGAACTCTGTATCAATTTTTTTTCCCCAAACATACTAATGGCTTAGATAGAATCCTTTTGTTGTCAGAACACTAGTACTTTCACTTTACTTAAAGAATTTTCTCTACAAGATCCAAAACCCTAAATTGTTTTACACAGTAAAATTATTTTCTTTCCTTTCAAAGTAGCACATTTCTGGAATTGCTTTTAGGTTTTCTTCACTATAGGCTCAGTTATTATTCACTCTCACATCAGTGGGGCTAAGATCATCTGGCCAAACAGCTCATTTTAGAGATAAGAAAACTGAAGCCCAGACTGGTGAACATTTATAACTCTGATGGAATGTCAGACATGCTCAGGAAGTGCTCAGAAAGTCTTTGAAATCAGCTCAACTGATGGATTGATAAGCCTTAGAAAAAAGAGCACTAAAATAAGATTCATTTGGTTTAATATCTCAACCTCCCAGAAGAAGGTAGATTTTTCAATATATGATTTAATTCAACATTAGAGAAAATAACTGGATTTTCTGGTTTGCTAAAGCTACCATTATGCAAAATACCAGAAATGGATCAGCTTTTGTAAAGGGGATTTATTAGATTACAAATTTAAAGTTCTAAGGCCGTAAAAGTGTCCAAACTAAGGCGTCAACAAAAGGATACCTTAACTGAAGAATGGCCAATGGTGTCCTGAATACCTCTGGCAGCTGGGAAGGCATGTGGCTGGCATCTGCTGGTCCTTTGCTCCTGGGTTCTGGTTTTAAAATGGCTTTCCCCAAAATATCTCTAGGCTCTGTCTCTCTTAGCTTCTCGTTCTCAGTTCTTGTGCATCCTTGCTTGTTCTCCCAGGGTGTTTCTCTCTAAGCATCTGGGGGTTGTCTCTCTTAGCTTCTCTGGGGCAAACTCTGGGCCTCATCTCTTAGCTTAGCATCACCAAATCTCTTTCTATCTGCATCTCCAAGCATCTCAGTCTGTGTTTGCTCCTAGCTACTCCTGGGGGCAAACTTGGGATTACATATCTTAGCTTCTCTCCAAAAGGCCTCTCTCAGCTTCTCTGAGCAACTTTTCTCTGTGAGCTCTCTTAAAGGACTCCAGTGATCTAATTAAGACCCACCCTGAATGGGTGGGGTCACACTTCCATGGAAATAATCTAATGAAAAGGTCTCACCCACAGTTGGGTTGCATCTCCATGGAAATAACCCAATCAAAAGATCCCAACCATAATAAGTCTGCCCCCACAAGATTGCATTAAAGAACATAGTCTTCCCTGAGGTACCTAACAGTTTCAAACCAGCACACTGATCAACATCTCTGCTTTAGAATATGGAAAACAGAGAAACAAGAGGATTTTTAACAAATATTTAAAAACAAAAACAACTAAAATTTTTGCTCAGCTTTACTTTAAGATACCTATGAATGGAATATGATGTTTCAATGATGACCATAAGTCCCTGCTTTTATGGAACTTATTTACTAGTGGGGAGATAAAATGGAATTAAATAATCACATTAATAAAAGCATAATTACAACTAAGATATGTACTCTGAAGGAGAGTTTATCACGTGAACCAGACCTAGATGGGGGGTGTCTGGAAAGGCCTTCCCAAGAAAATGAAGAGTGAGCTGAGAAAGAAGCAAGCACACATATATAGCTTCAGTACTGGCTACATCATCTCTGGGGCCAGTGCAAAACGAAAATGTGGAGCCCCTTGTTAAAAAAAAGTATTCAGAATTTCAAGACTGTGACAGTAGACCATTAAATGACCAAGTGGGGCCCTTCAAAGTGCAGGGCCTTGACAACTGCATAGCTCCCCCATGGAGCAGTCCTGCCTAACATTTTCCTTGTGCCAAGCACTGTTCTAGGTGCTTTACATTTAACAGCTCATTTGAGAGCGGTACTATGACTATCATAACTTTTTTTTTTTTTTTTTAATTGTGGGTCACATTTTCCTGATTGTGTTATTTAAAAAATATATATGCTGGAGAGACTGAAGTAGTTGATATTTGCCAAAAGAGTCCTGGCTCCTTCCCTTCCTCCATCCCAACAGGATGAAGGGTAACCTCCTTGGTGGGCTCCAGAGTTGAAATGGGTAGTGCTGGGCTGTACTTCAGTTCATTTCAGATCACCAGTGGATTCCGAAGTTCTGTGGGCAGGCTCTGGTTCCCGCCTCTAGCAGAGCTTGAGATCTAAGTATGCAGGAGATGGCAGAGCTTGCCCGCAACTTCCAGCTCAGTCCCGTGCTTTCTGTGCCTCTGGAGGTCTCTCTGTCTAGCTGCATGGTTCCCAGGTTTCCTCACCATGCACCTTGTGAAAGGCCTGTAGGGAGAAGGGGGTGGGTGGTGAGGACTCTCGGTATCTTGGGTCCCTCCTGGTTTCCGTGGAAATGCCAGCTCAGCCAGTTTTTCATTATTCTCACTAAGTTACCCCTACTCCTAGGGACGAAAGCGGCTGCCTACTCCTTACCAGTGAAGAACTTATCCCTGTTTATTTTTGTGACCTTCCTGGAGCCTAATTGAAAGCAGAGCTATCTCCTTACTGCTCAATATTCATTACCCTATGCCCTTGCCATATACTTTGTGTTCTAATAAGGGATCTCAGTTTATAGTCTTATCTCTCGTCTCCTCTTCCCTTCCCAGCTCTAGGCTGGACTGTTCCTTCTGTGATCCAGAAGCATCCAGGCTACCTAACACGGTACATTGGTATTACTACTTGTTTAGTTTCCCCAGTGAACTGTAAGCTTCTCAAGGGCAAGGACTACAGCCAGCATTGTGCCAGACACATTTATAGTAGTTGCTCAATAAATATTTGTTAAATGGAATAAGCTGTTCATTCTTTAATTTACCTTCTCATCATTCATTCTTTTATAATTAATTAATCTATTCATTCATTACTCATGCATTATAGAGCTTCTACTCTCCCAGGAATTGGGGCAAATACCAAGATAAAGGGCTCCTACCACAAAAGCACAGTCCCTGCTTTTAAGGACTGGTTGTGTGTATGTGTGTGTGTGTATGCCTTTCTATTGACAAGGCTCAGCTGAAATTATTCTAGCAGAGGCCTCCTCACTGTAGAACCTTACCTGTTGCAATTCAAGGGCAGGTGGGCAGCAGCAAAGTGCCAAGTGCTCAGTAAGCTCCGGTGACAGGATGCCAGGAAAAAGTTTCCTAGGCTGGGGAGGCCTTTTCGATCATGATTGTTCCCTGTCTAAGCTGCCCATACTGTGATTATTTTCCCCAGAAGAAAGTAGTTTTATTTATTAATAAATTAAAGATGGGGTTTAAAAGCATCCCCTTCTAAAACTTTAGCTAGTGATTTCAAAAATCAATTCCACATATTATATTTTTGCTTTCTAGGCATACACCCTTTGTCAGGTTATTTCTCTCCCACTCCTCTACCTCTCATCCCCCATCATACACGGTGTTGAAAATGTGCCAGGCAAATAACAATAAGCCTCTGCCTGAGGGATTGCAAAAGCCCAAAGCACAAAGGAGCCTGGCCGAGGAAAAGAGGGGAAAATGTAAATAGATGATGGGGAGTCACTGGTTGTTGAGGAGTATTTTAAATATATGGATGCTTGAGGAAATGGGCTGTGGTGGATCTGGTCTGGGCAAAGTTGTGGCGCTGGGGACTCCAGGTGGGGGTGATGTCGGCAAGCAGCCCATAATGTTTGTAGTCAAATTGGGAAGTGATAAGACTAATTAAAAAGCACTTACACTTGGAAAATAGGAAGCGGCACGCTGCAGTGGAAGGCGAAAGCTTGGCTGGGCATGGTGCCAGTGAGGAGTAAGCTGCTGGGTTGTTCCGGGGATGAATGAGCTCCTGTGCATGCCGGGTCGTGGGCCCTCCTGCTGGCATGGCCTCAAGAAGCCAGCAGGGGACTGGGTTGACAAGCACCGACTCTTGAAGCCCACAGAGTGCTGTGTTCTTACTGATTCACTCCTCATTTCAAATTTTGTTAAAATGCAGTGCTCATTATGTTGATAAATGAAACCCTTTGCCTCTTTGGGGAGGAGTTGGGACAGTGCTGTTTGAATGTTCAGCAAAGTCTTTCCCATTCACTTTTAAATGGAATAAAAGGCTCTTGATGAGGTAGGGCTGATGAGGTGGTCTTGGGGACTCACAAAATTCTAACACCTCAACTCTGAGAGTTTGGTTCAAGACATGGTTCTGGTTTTCTAAAGCTACCGAATGCAAAATACCAGAAATGGATTGGCTGTTACAATGGGGGTTTATTCTTTCACAAACTTACAGTTCTAAGGCATCAATAGGAAGATGCCTTCTCTGAAGAAACACCAATAGCATCTGAAGTTCCTGTATCACATGGGAAGGTACATGGCCAGAATCTGCTGGGCCTCTCCTAAGGTTAGCTTCTGGGCTTCTGTCTTAGTTTCTCTCTCTCAGCTCCTGTGCATCCTAGCTTGTTTATTCCAGGGCATTTCTTTCTAAGCATTTGGGGGTCCTCTCTTAGTTTCTTTCCTGGTTCTGGTTTCAACAGCTGTCTCCAAAATGTCTCTGGGCACTTTCTCTCTAAGCATCAATGTCTGTGTCAGCTCTGAGCTCTCTTAAGGACTCTAAGCTTTCTTAATGATTCCAGTAAACTAATTAAGACTCACCTTGAATGGGCAGGGTCACATCTCCATGAAAACAACCCAATCAAAAGATCCCACCCACAACAGGTGTGCTTCCACAAGAGTGGATTAAAAGAACATAGTCTTTTATGGGGCACATAAGAAATTCAAACCAGGATGTTCAACCCTCTGAACCTCAAAAAGACATGTTCTTTCCATATGAAAATTACATTCATTCCATCACAATATCACAAAAGTTTAAATTTCAATAACAATAGATAAGTACAAAGTTTTAACAAAATCAGTTACAGGCATGGTTTGTCCTAAAGCAAAATTCCCCTCTGATAGTGGACCTGTGAAACTTAGAACAATTTATCTGCTCTCAATATACAAAGGAGGGACAGTCATAGGATAAATGTTCCTATTGCCATAAGGAGAAATTGAGAGGAAAACAGACAAGGGTCACAGGACCCAAACAATTTCAAAAACCCACAGGGCAAACTCCATTAGATTTCAAAGTCTGAATGTCATTTATAGAATGACATTCTATTCTTGGGTCTTGAGAGAGTGGCAGTCCACCCTTTCCAAGGGCCTTTGTGGTAACCCTGTTCTCTCCAAATGCTGGGGTGAGTGCTCCAACATAACCAATTATTGGGGAGACTACCTTGTTCTTGGCTCCACCCTCCTCAAACATCTGGGTGGCACTTGGACTCTACTATCTCCAGGGCACATGCTCAACCCCTTCAGAACAGTGGGGTGGTGGCCAGGCTCTCCCCAATCCCTGGGGAATGTGCTCCATCCTCTTTGAACTCACCATCTCCACATGCATGGGTGGGTCCACTCTATTGGCCCAAGGTTTCTTGACCCCAGACCTCAGCTTCTGTGGTTCTGCCTTTGAGGAAATTTTTCCTTCAATCTGTCACTTTTCTGTCCCTTTTAGTCCAGACTAGCAGTGGTTCAATTTATTCAGAAACTGCAGAAAATTTGTTGGCTTGGCATGCAGCATACAGGGGTCAAAACCATCAGACAATAGGAAGTTCCACAAATCCTTTCTGGATAACTCCACTTCCAATCCTGCCTTATACTGAAATGGCAGTTGGGTTCTATGTTTGGTTAAATACTCATGTGGGGCTGTAGCCTCTGCGGTCTCACTTTCTGGAACACTGGAATTTTCCAGACCATCAATTTCTGGTTTCTTTGTACCCAAGAGTTCATTTGTCAATTTATCTCTTTCCTCTCACATTTTACTATAAAGTGCAAGGAGAAGCCAGGCTGCATTTTCCACATTTAGTTTGAAAATCTCCTCAGCTAAGTCTCCCAGCTTGTCACTTTCAAATTCTGGCTTCCATCCAACACCAGGACTAAATTTTGCCAAATTCCCTGCCACTTTAAAACAAAGATCACCTTTCTTCCAGTTTTCAATCACACATTCATCATTTCTGTCTAAGTCTCTTCAAAGCAATCTAGGTCTTTTCTAGCAAGCCCATCACAATTCTTCCAGATCTTCTCCTTATCCATTTAAAAAGCCATTCCAACATGTTTGGTATTTGCACACTCAGCAGCACCCCATTCTTCTGGTGCCAAAACCTGTTCTGGTTTTCTAAAGCTGCTGGAATGCAGTCCAGAAATGGATTAGCTGTTATAACAGGGGCTTATTAGTTCACAAACTTACAGTTCTAAGGCCATTAAAATGTTCTAATAAAGGCATCAATAGGACAATACCTTCTCTGAAGAAAGGCTGCTGACATCTGGGGTTCCTCTGTCACATGGGAAGGCACATGGCTGGAGTCTGCTGGTCCTCTCCTGGGGTTAGCTTCTGGTTTCCATTGCTTCCTCCAAAATCTCTCTGGGCTTCTGTCTTAGCTACTCTTTCTCAGCTCCTGTGCATCCTTGCTTGTTTTTCCCAGGGCATTTCTCTCTAAGCACCTGGGGGTCCTCTCTTAGCTTCATTCCTGGTTCTGGTTTCAACAGTTGACTCCAAAATGTCTCTGGATGTTTTCTCTCTAAGCATCTCTCTCTGTGTCAGCTCTGAGCTCTCTTCAGGACTCTAGTAAACTAATTAAGAACCACCTTGAATGGGCATGGTCACATCTCCATGGAAACAACCTAATCATAAGATCCCATCCATAATAAGTCTGCCCCCACAAGAGTGGATTAAAAGAACATAGTCTTTTATGGTGTACATAACAGATTCAAACAAGCACAAACACCAGCATCTATTTTTTCAGAGCCTGAGGTGTGTTGTGACTAATCTCCAGATGCTGGCATCCCATTTCCAGTTGCTGTTTAGGGATTTAGGGTGCTGAGTTGTAAATTACTAGACTAGGGTGATGCTTTCTTCCTTGGGCATCTTGGAAAAATCCTCTCCCTATGATTGCTACACAATCAGGAGGTCTACTTTACAAAATCCTTTCTATAAGGCTCAATTGAGTTGAGCATATTGTTTTCATAAAAGTAGTAGTGAATTTTTAAAGTTAATCTTGTCAGATCAAAGTATATGAACCTGTGCTTATTGAGCTACCAACTACATTTGTTTAATCAAACTCTGAAGTTAAATATAAACAACTCTTCATTTTCCCCTGGAAAAGCAGTTTGGGTATTTATCATTTACATGCATGTAACATTGTGTTGAGTCCCGGACAAGGATATTTAAACCCTGATCTGCCCTCAGAAATCTTATAATATTAAAAATATTGTAAAGTAGATACAGAGATGTTCATTATAACTATTAAAGAAATACAAAAATTCACAAAGCAAAGGGTCACTAAATTATGAGGCAGATTGTTAATAAGCATATATTAAAATAAGCTACCCGAGGGCAGAGATTTTTGTTCATCACATTCCCTGCTTTATCCCTAGTGCTCTGAAACAGTGCCTGGCACACAGAAGGTCTCCAATAAACATTTGTTGAATAAGAGAATGGAATATGTATTGATCTCCAAAGTAGTTACTTAAGATTCAACATACTTGTTTCAATAATGCTGTCATTGCTCAAATTAGTTTTTTTTTTAAAACAGTTTTATTCACTCACCAGAAATCGAATCTAAGTGTATAACCAATGGCTCCCAGTATAATCACAGTTATGCATTGACCACCACTGTCAATATGAGAATATTCTCATTTCTCCAAAAATAATAAATAAATAAATAAACCCATACCTCTCCTATCCCCTTATTATTGACATTTAGCTTGGGTATAGTGCCTTTGTTACAATTAATGAAAGAATATTACAATTCAGACTAGTTTTTGGAAAGAACTTTTGTTGCGTATTTCCTTTAAGGCTAGTCTCATTCCTTTCCAGCCATATTTCAATTTTTTGGATGAAATCAATATGTTCTGAATGAGTGAGTTTACCTACGTTATTTATCAGGCATGGATCAAAATAACTTTCTCAGTTCATTCTCAAAGGTTGAATTTACCATCCTTGAGGTTATTAAAAGGTTATTGGAGGTCTTAGGCATTTATGCTTTGTGTATTTATATTGTGTAGAAGGTTTGGGAAGTTTTCCCCAACAATTTCTTTGAACACTCTTTCTAGACCTTTACCCTTCTCTTCCCCTTTTGGGACACCAGTGAAGTCTAATTTTGGACATTTTATTTTATCTATCATATGCCTGAGATCCATTTCAATTTTTTTTATTTTTTTCCCCATTCTTTCTTTTGTTCTTTCATTTTCCATTCTGTTGCCCTTGAGGAGGCTGAGTCATTGTTCAACTTCCTCTAATCTTGTATTATGAGTATCCAGAGTCTTTTTAATTTGGCCAACAGTTTCTTTTATTTCCATAAGATCCTCTATTTTTTTATTTACTCTAGCAATGTCTTCTTTATGCTCTCCTAAGGTCTTCTTTTTGTCCTTTATATCCTGTGCCATGCTCTCATTGTTTGTCTTTAGTTTTTTGATTAATTGTGCCAAGTACTGTGTTTCTTCTGATCTTTTGATTTGAGTGTTTGGGTTTGGTTTCTCCATGTTGTCTGGTTTTATCATATGCTTTAAGATTTTCTGTTGTTTTTGGCCTCTTGGCATTTGTTTTACTTGATCTCTAATTTGTCAGAACTACAGCTTGGTGCCATACACTTTCTCTAACCAACCAGCAGATGGCATCTGTGAGTCACCTATTCCCCTCAAGTCAGTTCTCCCCAACTTTGTCTTTGTGGTGTGTGGGGATCTGATTCTTGTGGGGTTCAAATGGTGCACTAAATTTGGGTATGTTGTTGGTGATGTCTGCCCTGAATGTGGGGCATGTGTCTGGGTGGTTAGGGAGGCAGGGCAACTTTAATAATCAAACCTCCCAGCTGTTCCCAGAGATTTAAGGCTGTTGCAAGAACCTAAGCCTTCATTTCAGTCTTGCCACAGATTGTCTCTGCTGCTGACCCACAAGTCGTTGGTATTGGCGTAGGGTCCCTGGGATTTCCAAGCAGATCCCCCTTCTCAGCCATGCTCTTCCAGGCCATCTACTGAGGGACGGTTGTGGCACATCACAAGTGCATGCCAGCTCACCAGGGAAGCCCTGGGCCTCTGGGCCGTGCAGGGGCGTTCCCAGCCTGCTATAAAGATGGCTGAATGGGACGTGTTAATTTCCCCCTTTTTGCACAGCTCTGCCTTCCCAGCTCTGGGACAATTAGCTGTGGGTGCACTAAAGGCCACTGTCCATGGCCAATATTGTGGTATGTGCGCGGTGCTGCAGGAAAGACTCCCGTCACACTGAGTTTCTTGGCGTGGCTCTGGGCTGTGGGTCTGGCCCCGGGCAGGAGTGTCCCCAGCCCGCCAGGGAGATGGCTGCAAGGGGCGCAGTTTCTTTCTCCTTTTGGCTCCCCTCTGCTCCCCTGGCCCCAAAACAATTGGTGTGGGAAGTGCTATCCTCCATGCCAGACACCAAGGCATTGGCCCAGCCTGCTCCTGCTGTGCTTCACTGCTCAGTTCTCCCTGTCATATCCGTGGCCACTCCCAGATTTTTTTTTTTTTTTTTTTAAGAACCAGTCCATCTCGAAACGCCAACCCACCATTTCCCCACACCGCAGCGCAGCCACTGAACTTTCAGCTGGCTCACTCACTTGTTTCAAAATGCAGACTCCTGGTTTCACCAAATGCATGGTCCCTGTGGATTTAGCAGACCTAGTCTGGCTGGTGCATCGCTGGAACTAGTGCTCTGGGTCACTTTCTGATTTTTATCTAGTATTTTTCACAGAGGTGTTTTTTTTGCCCTGTCTCACCTAGCCACCATCTTAGGTTCTCCATACCTGTGTTATTTTTAATTTAGCTTTTAAAATATTCGTGCTCTTAATTCATCCAGATTTGTTGTTGTATATTGTGCCAAAGTAAGGATTTGACTTAATTTTTTTCTAAGAGGTTAGCCCATTGACTAACTAGTGCTTAATATCTATCTTTTTCTTGATTTGAAATACCATCTAATTATATAATAGTTTCCTAATAAACCTGGATTTGTTTTGGGAATGTTCTTTTCCAATGATGTATTTTCTTGTAACAGTAAGCCACTTGTTTTAATTACTGTAATGTGCAATAATTCATCTGGAACTGGAGTGTGATAAAAAAAAAAAGTCATCTTGTATTCTATAATGATGGGTCACTGCAATTGGATAGGAATCTAATATTTCTTGCTCTTTTAGTCACTAAACATACATCCTGATAGAGCTAAGCAGCAGTGTTCTGTGGACAAATCTGTGATACAGGTGAAAAAGCTGGTCTTTTCTCTTTTCTTCTGAACATCTTTTCCAGATTCCTGGGGTTCTGTGGTCTTCATGCAATCCCAGGCTACACAGGGCTCTCCCCCAGGCCTGCTCCCCTGGGACAGTGTCTGTTTTTCTGAGTATATTTTTTAATGTCCACCAAATTTTATGCTCACCTAATTTACATTGGAAAAATGGAGGAAATAATTTATATTAAGGGATTGATAACTAGTAAATGTTTAATGTGTCATGGCGAATGTGTGGCATAATTCCAATGTGTGGCATGGTATACTTTTTTGCTGATCCTAGGTTTGACTTCAGAATCCTTGATACAGCACTTCAGGAAGTCACTCACACTTCATCAGAATTGGCATGTGGATTGGAATTGTATTACACACTGCATTAATACTTTATTTTCTCATGAGAAAGGGGCATTGAAGAAATGGAGTTGTGATGATGACACTGAAAGTTGCAGGTTGAAACCTACTGTGTAAGAGCAGCTCTGCCAGGGTCAGTCAATCCTGTGCCAAAAATATAATATTGCCTTCTAGTGAAGGGTGTCGAAGGTAGTCATTACTGGTTGTGTAATTAGAGAGATTCTGGGCTGAGAGTCACAATCCCAATAAAACCCTTCACAATTTCCTAAGGATTTAAGTGGATTATATTAGCTTTGTTCTTATTTAGCTTCATTTTAAAAAGATTTTGCAGCCATGTTGTATGTCTCACTAAAGTTTTCCCATTTCTTTTTACTGCAGACACAACCAGGCAAATAAGGTTGAGCTCGGAACACACTGGGATTTTTCTAGAACAGGTGCTTTCTTTCTTTTGTTTGTTTGTTTTTAATGAACCTGGAAGGTTTTTGAGCTTATGAAGGAGAAATCTAGTTCTGCTGTATTGACTTTCTGGTATCACAAATTATAGCTCAACTGAAATTTATGCGCACAGGCTCAACATGCTTTGCATGTGATTTGAGCTCACCTGTGGGAAATGGACAGAAACAAATTATGTGGTAAGGAATAGTGTTCACTAGGTATTTGTGAGGTGTTTTCTTTTTTGGTCAGCAAATTAGTTGATTCATGGTTAAGAAAACTTATTAGACTGCTTTATGAGAGATTAGCTTCTTATTGCTTATATGAAAAAGCATAACCTAGTTTTATTATTAGCATAGAACAAACATGAAAGATGTGCTCACCCAGGAATGGATGAAAGTTGTTCCTGAGGTTGAATTCATTTGACATTATCTGGGAAAATGTTTGATGATGAGTCGCACACTTCATGATGCTACACAACTACTTTGGTTTCTTTATTATTTAAAGATAGATTCAATATTATTTCTTTATCAAGGAAATCATGACAGACGGGCTACTGTGTACTAGCCCCACAGCACAATTATAGTTTATAATATTGGTACATGCTTACTGAGCTCTCATTATATGTTAGAACTTTGTTAAGGACTTTTCATAGATTATTTAATTTAATCCTCAAAATTGACATCTGATGTAGGTACTATTATTATACCAATTTAAGAAAGATAAGAAACTTTACTAAGGACCCAATTAGTAAGTTGTGGATTTCTGATATTGTCCTTTACCTACAACTGCACCTTGATGTCTCTTATTTTGCAGACTGTTGTGCATTTAACTTAAGAAGTTTAGTTTGTAGCAGGTACGGAGAATGTAGGACATAATGGCAGTGCCACTTCTGTGCTCCCTTGAGCAATATTCCTAATCTGGCTGAACTTCAATATTCTCATCTATAAAATGAGGGCAGTGATACCTCTTGCAGTGCTGTGAGGACTAAATCAGATTATCATTGTGAAGTGCCAGGCCCAAAATAAGTTTTGCAACAAAAATTAGTTCCCTAGGCTTTTTTCTCAAATTCCTTGTTTTGTGACATGATCATGTGAGCTAATTTCTATCATATTAATTTAAAACAGTTCAGTTGAAGGGAAAGTTGGTGAGGTGATTCACTTTTCTCTACCATAACTCTGTAGAAGAGTGAGCTATCAAAATTATTTAGGTTCAGCATTTCAAATAAAACCACCTCTTTGCAGAAGGGACATCAGTGTAAAGTATGCCAGGAAAAAGAACCCTAGTATTCTAAAAGCAAATACTTAGGCACAGAGCTATTGTTCTAGGGAGCTACAGTTCGGTTCTTTAAGTAATTTGGAATGGGAGGGGCTCTAATATTATTTCCTTGTCTTTCTTACCTTAATCTGCATATAATTCAGAAGGATCATCCATTGACTTTTCTGACTACTGCTGCACTATTAATGAGAAATTGCTAAGTTTGGACCTGTTTGCCAAATCTGAAAAAGCCAGTATAACAGGAAAAAGTTTTTTCAAAACCTTTTCTATGCCATAAAATATTTTTTAATTAAAAATGCATTTCCTATTATGTATAGTTTGTACTCCTTTTTGAACTCATATTAAATTGACAATAGGAAGGTTTTAAAAAAAATCTGAAATTTCTTAGTGTTCATAGTATTTAAGCCATCTATTTTGAAAAAAAATTATTATAATTAAGAGTACCAAGCTGGGTACAGTCTTATAAATAAACTTTGCATGGATTGCAATTTTTGTTTTAACTCTACAGAAATTAACAGATTTGTTTTAGGTATGGCTGTCATGTAGTCTTCTGTAATTTTTTTTTCCTCCTACAGAGTTGTTATGTATGCATGCTCACCAGTTCCATTGTTTGACTCATGGATATCTATCTTTGGTTCCACAGTGTGTGTGTAAGCATTGCTGGGTGGTGCTAACCATCTGTACTTCATTTCTTACTAAAGCAACGGCACTGAATGGTCAAAAATTAATTGCTTAGCAACATAGGACGTTCAAACTGGCTGCTTGTTTTCAGGATCAGAGAAAAGAAAACCTCTCTATGTCTTGGTCTATGATTGGGACAGGAACTTTGCTACTCAAAGCTCTTTTTTAGCAATGGATGCCAGCAGGCTTATAGCTCCATCCCTAGAGTTGTTACCCCAAGAAATAACATTTCAATTGCAGCTATCTCTGTGAGATAACTCTGTAGGGATTCTCTTTTACTTTGTGCTTTGAAACATATACTGTCAGTGTTCCAACTCTTCTTATGACCAATGCTGTCAGTGATGTAAATAGCAGAAGGGTAGGTAATCAGTTATTTTTTAATTGAAATATTGAACAAAGACAGTAAGGTCTACTGGAAACCACACCTATATTCAATGCTCAAGACATTTTCCAATATCTATATATTGCGAGAAAAAAAGAAAATTTTGGATAATCTGGAGTATGTTTAGGTTTGGCAGGGTGATTTTCCACCCAATGGCAGTAATACAATGTCAAACAGTCTCCAGGTCAACTTGAGGATCTATGAAAGTCTTAACATAGGCATGCTGTACAAATAAGCACTATGTTCTCAGACATATAGTGCTTGGGAAGTGCATTGTAAGATAAAATGTGATGCAAACTGACACATTGGTATAAGTTTGGAGAAATGATAAATATAGTAGAGTTAAAGCTTTACTCTGTTCACCTGATCATTTATAATTTTCAGTGAAGTTATCTTTAGTGATTAACCTCTGATGCTTCTTAAAAAGGTCCAGTAATAGGAATCATATTTTGGGTGTCTTGGAGTTTTACGTTATTGTCTTAGACACACAGAATTACTGCAGTTCTTCTGAGGCTGGTCTGAAGAAGGGCTGGTTTTCCTAATTCCTGATGCAGCAGCAGTAATAACAATATTTAGCACTTATGAGGCTCCACTTCTCAGTTTCAAAGCACTTTACAAATATCAATTAATTGCTTTGAATGGGAAGCTCTGCAGCTGCTGGAGAAAAAAAGGAGCACACAGTGACTGCTCATTATCATTTACAGCTGTTGAAAAATGGTTTTCAAAGAAATAATTACAGATTATCATATATATTTAAGGAGAAAAAGGAGCAGGAAGAAGGCTGCTAAGGGTCTTCTTTAACAAACAACTCTTGTCGTTTCATTCTTTCTTGAAAGCAGCAGCTTTATTGCAAACAATTATCATCCCCTGGACAAAAAGAACAAAACGGTGCCAATATCCCCTCTCCAGGAGAATGCAAGATAGTAAATCCTCTTCTTGAAAATAATCTCCATCTCACCGCCTTTCAGTTTCTGGGCTGCTTAGAATTTTTGTTTATCAGTAGTAGGACCGCTGCTGGACTTTGCCCAATGCAGGCTTATTTAATGTCTGATCCAATGTTGGCTTTGTCCAGCTTTAATTATGCATGAAAACAGAACAAGTAGACAATAATTGATAGTACTTCTTGCATTGTTTTCGACAGTGCTTTATCACCATGGGTGGGGCGGGGCGGTGCAAAAGAAACTATCCCAACTGTCTCGCTGTCAGTGGGAAGAAATATAGGCATCCCTGGCCATAGAAAAATATTTCTTTCTTTCTCTTTTCTTTTTCTTTCTTTTTTTTTCCTGTTCTCTTCTTTTTCATAATGTGAATCTCCTGCTCGGGCAGATAAGCTGCTAATTCTATTAATTTTCTTATCAAAATCAGCAAGGTAACCAAAGCTTCCAATTTAGTGATTTATTATCCTGAGCAAGCTGTGCAGAGTGTGCCTTTCATATTCTATAATTGGCACTAGAGGGAAAGAGACTTTCAAGGGAGATGCACTCAGCTAACCGTTTCCATTTCAATTGACTATTGAGCAAACAAATGGAGTGTCCTTTCATTCGCTTAAATCATTTAAAATGATAAAGCTAGCAACTCTGCATTCGAGTATGTGCCTGTGGATCTCTGTGTGTGAGATGCTGACCCTAAGACATTAAAATATGAGCACAATAACACCCTCTATAGGATTTGCAATCAGTAAGACATCCAAGTGCAATATGTTAATTGACATGCAAAAGGCCCAAATTGATCACACATGTAATGTGACCCTTATTGTATCACCCCCCACAACCCCTGGAAACAAGCATCTTTCCTTTGCACACTGAGTGCTGAATTCTTTTGTATGGGAAAGGTGGCTGCAAAAGCAGAGAACCCCAGTATTTAAGCACTGAAATAAAGACCAGTATTAAAAGCAGGAACATCATCAGTTGGAAAGGCAAGAGGTGAGGATTTGGATGCAAGGGGTGAGTGGGACTGATTTAGATATAGATTTGGAAGGGAGATTAGGTAATTAAAGAAGACAAGGCTTCAGAGGGGAAAAGCAGCTGCTACCTGTTTGGTGTCATTTGAGAAGCTGGGGAAATCTCCTTTATCCCAAATATTAATCTTGGTAAACTAGAAACTTGATTTGTAGGCATCCATTTCTTTGTTTATGACCACAATTTTTCATTAGAAAGTACATTTTATGTAATTGCTATTAACTGGTTTACTGACTCAAATAATATGACATACTTTGCTCTACTAAAATCTAAGTGCAAGATGCTAATAACCCCCATTTCATAGATAATACTTAGAGAGGCTTGAGGGTAACTGGCCTGATTTCACTAATCCCAATTAATTAATTCCAGTTAGAAAGCATTCGAGCTGGGATTTGAACCCAGAAACATGCGATACAAAACTCTGTTTTCTAATCTCCAGATTATTTTTCCTCTAGACTCATATCTCCAGAAGAAATAACACCCTTGGTCCTTAAGTCTTCAATATAAATCACATCTTGAATTATACCTGACACAAACCCTTGAATTAATCTTTTAAAGGCTTAGAAGTTGTTGGTTCTTAAAACTTCAAAGAGAACTCATATTAAAAATTGAATAACTTTTTCACATGAAATATAGTTTCGACAGTTGGAACATCCCTTTGGGATTTTTTTCTTTCCTTGCAGTTCCTGGGAGGAGCAGGCCTGGGAACTCTTGTCCCATGTGGGCTGCTGTCCCTGGTGCCTGTGGCGGGAAATGTACTGCAGGAGTGTGCACGATGATTTAGACATTTGTTTGGGCTTTTAATCTTTTCTCATCTACACGCACCACCAAAATAAAACCAGAGAAGTATGTACCCTATAAATCTGCTTGTTCTCTCACTCCTCAGGAATATTTCAGAAAGAACTTGACACTTGTAATCAGAACTGGGCTCAGATGCTGCCTCCTTTTGATCCGGCAACCCTGCAGCCCTTCCCTTTCCATTTTAAACAGTGTGGCCAGGGGTGTGTGTGCTGGGGCAATGCTGCTGTCGACGAAAGGTAAATTCTACCTGTGTGTGATGAATTTTCACCTGACTTCAAGTGTGTAGATTATTGAGTTAAGAGAAGAACAAGCTGAGAAGGCACATAGTAAGTGTTCTAGGTCATACAGGTGGGAAGAAGCCAGGGGATCTCACCTGGCACCGCGGAAGGAAGGTGTATGATGGCAGTGACACAGTGCAAGGGTCCTTTGAGAATATAGTTGTCCTTTGAGAATATAGTTATTTACAAACAGAAGAGGCTTGGCAATATTTAAGATGATGTGGGGCTAAAGGACTATGTTGGACCTTGTTAAGAGGAAAATAGGTAATAATCATGGGGATAATAATTCTCTGGGATGCTGGAAAGTATGTAATATGTGAGTGTAAGAAAGAATACCCGACTTGGTGAAGGGAAATAGGAAAACAGGACCAAAGGGAGGGGTGAGAAAAACAAAACTATGTTTATGATAATTTGATAATTCTTATATTTCTATGAAACACTGTGCCATGCACTGTGCTATGTGCTTTCCATCTATTATCTCATAGGATTATCCTCATTTCCATTTTATATCTGAAGTAATTGTCTGGTCCTCATTCCATGCTCCAATTGTTTTGCAAGAACAGAACAATGTAATGAATTTTAGAATTTTTTTTTATTAGTGGAATGCAAGCTATAAAAGCATGGATACTGTGGCTTAAACAGAAAAAGAAGCTCCCTATGGACTAAGGAAGTTTGAGAATAGCTGATTCAGAGGTTTGAGAACAAAGAATATATTGTTCTGAGCCCTGATTATTAGTAGTCTAATTTCAGGTAGGTCACAAGAATTCTCTGATCTTCAGTATAAGATGGAATAAAATATCTGTTGTTATCTATTCTATCAAAATATTTTGAAAATAAATCAATTTAGGCATATTAAAATTAAAGCCTATGAAGAAAAGCATTTTATAAGACAAACTATCATTTTACATTTACCATATCTATGTTTTTTAAGGATGTGTGATACTTCCTAGCTGGTTAGAATAAAGCTAGCACTTCATTTGCTTCCAAGTTTCTATCTGTATCTTTTGTGTACAAAGGTGACTTTGACTTCAAAGGGCAATGGGAATTGGATCTGGTATGAAAATGGGACTAGGAAATATATAGTCTTTCAGGAAAAGGTCATTACATACTGTACAGAAGCTCAACTTTTATTTTGATTAAATACTTTTTTCAGTAGGATTTACTAGCTAATTACTTCCTCAGTTTTGTGAGACTTCCCTGATCTATAATGTCTACTAAAGGACTTAGAAGCCTCAAGGTTTGTGTGCTTTTATATAGAATTATTAATATTAATAATAATTAACCATAAATGGTAGCAAGGGTGGGCCAGATGGCCTTTCCTTTTTTTCAAAAACTTCTTTATGTTCCTACTTTCAAAAGGTAGAAATGATAATGCAAAGACATAGGTGACATTTTAAATTAAATTATTGATCTTGGAGTCAAGTTTAAATAATTTACTCAACAAGGGGACGGACCGTCTTTCACTTGTATCAGTTCAGAAGCACTAAATACCATCTGCTTATGTTGCAGGCAGACTTTTTGTCTGTAGTCTTGCTGGGTTTGGGGCTCTTGGTGGCCTCATTTTTAAGACACTCATCCATTAATCTTACTAGGTATTAGTTGGTATCACTGGTAATTAGTCTTAAGTTGCAACCAGATGGTATGTATAAATTATTAGAAGTTTCCTGCCAGGCACAAGTGTAGATGACTCATGGTCCCATGGTACTTTCCTCTGCTCTGTCCCTGGTAAGAGGATTTGAAGTGTATGCGATTGGAGAAACTAAACTTCTTCATGCTTTGTCTTTATTTCAACAATTGCTGGCTGTTATTTCTGGCATCTCTGGAAACATAATAGGTTGAGCTTTTTAAAGATTTGTTTTACACTCTTTAGTTATTTGTACTTCTTTTGGTTCCTTCTTCTGTTCCTCTTTTTAAATATCAGGAGTGCCTCATTCCAGAAACAATATTGTCTACAATGTATTATTTCCAGGAATATCGTTGCCTTGGCCAGTGGCAGGGAGTGGGGACTAATGAGAGCAGGAGGGGTGGGACCAGATGAGGTTTTTCTCAGTAGGAACTTAATGTTGAATATCTGTGTCACCCCACTGCAATCCCAATCTCAGGCATGTGAGATCTGGAATATGGGTTAAATGAAAGAAATTTGGCCATGAGGCTTGTACAGACACTCTTGCCCCCTTTCCTTATCATTGCGCTTTACTGGCAAGACCTTTCTGGTAAATCCTCTTGGATGAACCCTACTTTTAGGGCCACCTACTTTTCCCCATGCCTACAGTCAATCAGTGGAGAGAAAATAAATGAGAGATTGGTTGGACTATACATTTATAATTATTATGTAGATAATGTATATATAATTTATAAATTTATAGTTATTATGTAGATAATGTATATGTTAGACAGAAATCCAACTTAACCATCATGAATTGCTGGTGAAATGTAAAATAGTACCACCAATGTGGGAAACAAGTTAGCAGTTCCTCTAAAAGTTAAACATAGAGTTACCATATGACCAGGCAATTCCACTTCTAGGCATATATCCCAAAGAACTGAAAGCAGGGACTCAAACAGATATTTGTACACAAATGCTCTTAGCAGCATTATTCACAATTAGTCAAAATGTGGAAACAACCAAGTGGCCATCAACAGATGGGATATTATTCAGCCATAAAAAGGAATAAAATTCTGATACATGCTACAACATGGATGAACGAGGAAAACATTATGCTAAGTGGAATGAGCAACACGCATAAGGATAAATATTGTATAACTCCACTTGTAAGAAGCATCTAGAACAGGTAAATTCAGGGAGACAGAAAGTAGAGTAGAGGCTTCCAAGGGCTGGTGGGAAGATGGAGAGTTATTGGATATAGAGATCCTATGATGAAAAAGTTCTGGAAATAGTGATAAAGGTCATATAACATTGTGAATGTATTTAAGGCAACTGAAGGACACTCTTAAAAATGGTTATAGTAGTAAATTTTAAGTTATTTATATTTTACCACAATAAAAAAGGGCATTTATTAGCTTATGTAAGTAGAAAGCTAAAGGGGTGATCTAGCTTTACTTATGGTTGGATGTAGACAGTCAATCGGTATCATCAGAGCTCTATCTTTTTCTCCACCTTGAAGCTCATGATGACAAGATGACATCTATTGTCTTTACATTTTTAATAGCAGTGAAAGGGAAAGAATATCCTTTCTAGTAATGCTAGTGAAAGTTTTTGGCTGGATTCTGATTGACCTAGCTTGGATCACAAACCCATCCTTGGACCAGTAACTCATGTCTCAGTCGTATGTTTACCCCTAGGATCGTAGTCTAGGCTATATCCACTTAAATCTCATGGACTGAGCAGACTTACAATAGAGCTGTGGAGGGTAATATCCACTTCAATGACCAAACTCCAAATTATTCTCAAAACTGTTTGGCACCATTACTACAAAATTCTGGTTGAATTGCACTTCCACTCTCAACAAAAAACATTTTAAACCATCTCCTGTTATCAAACCTCAGATCTCCCCCTCATCTCAATTCCAACTTTTTTCTGATTCTCAGTGAGAGACCTTTCCTTCAATCTTACAAAGAAAATAGAAGAGAACAGATGGAAAGCCCCTCTATAATTTTCCTGCTACCTAACACGTATATGTATCTGCTTACATTTGTATCCAGCCTTTTTCCTTCTCTTACATTGAAGGAGGGGCTCCTCTTTCTATTTATAACCAGTGCATCACCAGTGCTTTTCCCTGCTTTCAAGCACCCATATACTAATAGTTCTCCATCTCTTTCATGCACATTCTCCTGCAATCTCTTACCGGAAACATTTTCATTCTTTTTCTTTTTCTCCTTTTAATAAAACTCTCCATTAATCCCACATCCCCTTTCTAGGTACTACCCTAAAGTTTTCCTTCCTTCAAAGCCAAACTTCTTGTGAATAATGACAATCCTTGTTACTTCTTTCTCACTTCCCACTTATTTCTCTAGTCTATCTCTGCCCAGAATAGCAAACTCTAGTATGTGCCTTCTGCTTAAAACTCTTCATTATCTGTCCACTGCTCTTAGAATAACAACCCAAATTCTTAAAAATGGCTTAGAAGACTGTAGATAGCCTAGCTACTATGGAAATCCCAAGCTGCATCTTGTACCACTCTTCTCATTTTACACTACAACCATCTTCTCTCAGTTTCTCATACATATTTTATCCCCTTCCCAGCAGGAACTATCTGGCACATTCAAACTATGTAATTGAGGAGAGTTTATAAAGGGCTATTTACAAAGGTGTGGGCAGGGTTAAGAGAAACCAATGACAGGTGATGGAGCACCTCAGAGCTGTTACCAACAATGTAGTTCCCTGTCCATACAAGAGGAAGACATGGTTACAGATTCCTGAGATGACTATAGCTGTAGCTCTAGGTTAAAGCAACCCAACAGGAGCTGTGGTCTTAGAAGATCACAGCTATTGCCAACCAGAGGTCTGTCAAGGAGAGAACTAGGAGAATAAATACCCTAAAAGATTGGCTATAACTAACCAGAAGCCAGAGGGCGTGGGACCCTGGTTGATAGACGCCACAAGGTCAGCCTCCTGGGGTGCAGGGCAGGGTAGAGAAGGGAAGAGAGAGAATTTGGAAGGGGATGGATAAGCTTCAACTCGTTCCTGGCACAAGAGTTTTGCACATGCTCTTGGAGAGCTCCTCTTTGATGTTGTCCTTTTCAACTAGGCAATGCATTTTTATACTTAAAATCTCAGCTCAAGTGTCTATTTCTTAAGGAAGCTATTTTTAACCAGCTAATAGGTCAAGGCCATCATTAATGTTCTCATAGGGCCCAGTTCCTTCTCTTCTCAGCAATTATCTCAATATCTAAGTATCCTACCGTTTGTGTGATAATTTAATTAATGTCTGTTTGCCCATAGGGCTCTATATTCCAGGAGACTGGGACTACATCTGATTTAATTCATGGTAGAATCCCTAGGCCCTAGCACAATAATGCCTGGCATATAGTAGGAAATCACTAAATACTTGCAAAATCAATAAATAGATTTGCAGGAGTAATCATGGCACATGAAAACATTTGCCTAATTTCATTTATGACTCGTTTATGATTCCTTTCTTTGCTCTACTGTCTTAGGTTTAGGCATGTGCTATTTTGCTAATCAGACAAACTTCTATACTTTGATCAAATGCACATAATATTGTCTTTTGGCAACAGAGTTTGAGATTCACGAGTCTCCAATGCCTTTATCTGTAAGGACATTGTTTTTCCCTCTAAGCTTGTACTCAGTAAAGTGTCTGGTTGATACCAACATGCTTTTCTTTCTAAGGCAGAAAGGGTTCAATTGCCTTAAAAATGGCCTAGACTCAACCAAAAAAGACATTTAACCTGGTTGGTTATATGGTCAAAGGACTTGAATAGACATTTCTCTAGAGAAGATATACAGATGATCGATAAGCACATAAAAATATACTCATAGTCTTTAGCCATTAGGGAAATGCCAATCAAAACCACAATGAAATACCATGTAACACCAACTAGAATGGCTATTAATGAAAAAAATGGGAAATAATTTTTGGTGAGACAGTGGAGAATTTGAAATCTTTATGCATTGCTGGTAGGAATGTAAAATAATACAGCCATTGTGAAAAGCACTTTGGCAATTCCTCAAAAAGTTATGCATAGAATTATCATATGATCTAGCAATTACACTTCTAGGTATAAACCCCAAAGAACTGAAAGCAGGGACTCAAACAGATATTTACATACCAATGTTCATAGTGGTATTCACAATAGCCAAAATATGAAGCAACCCAAGGGTCCATCAACAGATGAATGGATAAACAAAATTTGGTGTGTGTGTGTGTGTGTATGTGTAACGGAGTATTATTCAACCATAAAAAGGAATGAAGTGCTGGAACTTGATACAACCTGGATGACCTTGAAAACATGCTAAGTGAATGAGTCAGACACAGAGGCCACATAGTCTATGATTCCACCTATATGAAATACCTAGAATGGGCAGAGACATAGAGACATAGAGACACAAGCGGCTTCGAGGTTCCCAGGGGCTGCAGTGGTGAGGTGGGAAGTGGATAAGCAGTTATCACTTCATAGTCACAAGGTTTCAGTTTAGAGTTATGGGAAAGATGGGGTAATGGATAATGGTGATGGCAGCACAACATTGTAATAGTAATTAATGGCACTGAATTGTAAACTTAAAAATGGTTAAAATGGCAAATTTTATATTATGTATGTTACCACAATTTTTTGTTTTTTTTAAATTATGGAGATACTGTTAAATGTTGTGGCCTCTCTGCCACCTCAGTTCCACGGATTTATTCAGTGCCTGCTGTGTGCCAGACAGTGTGAAGTGGGGATAAAAAGATGAAGAGGACATAGTCCTGTTTCTAAGAAATTTAAAGTCTGGTGGGGGAAACCGAACACACAATTAATTAATTAATATAGAATCTGAGAAGTAGAGTGAATAGAAATGGATTTTCTATGAAGCTAATGAAGTTTAAGCTTCAGAGCTTCATACTTGATGGGCCCCATCCAAAGTCCTGGCAATGTGTTCACAAGGTCTTATTTTTTTTTTAATTTGCAAATATTATCTATTTTAATGCATTTCATTAGAAGCACTGTCTCTTATACCCTACACATAGCTAAGCGTTTGCCAATTGTGTTAGTGTAGGAATGGTTTCTTGGAATTCTTGTCCTGTCTAACGTGCCAACTCCTGGCAGTGTGACATGAAAGTGCAGGGCCAGTTTGTAAGATGATCTGAACATGTTTTACAGTTCCTGGCACAAAAAGGATGTGGGTGGAGAATAAATAAGATAAAGAAATGTAAAGAATATACAGCCAATTAATGTAGAAAAAGTATTTAGAAGTATCACATGGTTAATTAATTAAAGACGATGTTTTTTTCTTTTTTTTTGACGGTCTGTTTTTCAGCTTTTAGAAACTTATAGTTTGATGTGGTTTCTTTTCTGATTGTAGACGATATTCACTTTTGCGCCTAATTTTGTATTTGTCATTTTGTATTCTTTTGCTTAAGCGGTCCCTGCAATTACATAAATGGATAGGCCCCTGGCCATGATAGAGGTCGGTACTGGCTACTAGGCGAGTCTGCAGGAAGGCCGGGTAACCCAGTTTTTGATGGAAGGTGGTAGGTTAAAGGGAGTGATTCAAAATTCCCTAAAGAGGGACCAGTTAAACTGAGGTCTGGAGGGTGAATAGGAGTGGTCCAGATGAATTCTGCAAATTTCAGAAGGGCCTGCCCAAATCATGGAATTTCTTTTCAGTCTTTTATTCAAATTAGGGTACATTTAGTTTACTTCTTCAGGATGCTTGTTCCCATTCTTATGCCAGAGCATCTGGCTGTAGAGTGAGGAAGTTTGGTATAAAGGATGGTGGGTGTGTGCTGGTTTGGATATATTATATCTCCCAGAAAAGCCATATTCTTTAATGCAATCTTGTGGGGGCAGAGTTATTAATCTTTTTGATTAGGGTGTGACCTCTTGATTGAGTACTGGAGGGGACAGAGAAGGAACAAATTGGAGGAAAAAATTCTTCAAAGATAGAGCCATGGAAGTTGAGGTCTGGAGTCAAGAAGACTTGGGCAAGGAGAGCACAGCAACCTATGCAATCCATTTCTGGTGTTTTGCATCCTGGCAGCATTAGAAAACTGAAACAGATTTTGGTACCAGAGAAGTAGGGTGCTGCTGAGTTTGCGAATACCAAACATGTTGGAACAGCTTTTTAAATGGATAAGGGGAAGGTTCTGGAAGAATTGTGAGGAGCTTGATGGAAAAGGCCTAGAATGCTTTGAAGAGACTTGTTGGTAGAAATAGGGATTCTAAAGATACTTCTGATGAGGCCTTAAACAGAAATGATGAATGTGTCATTATCAACTGGAAGAAAAGCAATCCTTGTTTTAAAGTGGCAGAAAATTTGGCAAAATCAAGTCCTGGTGTCAGATGGAAGGCAGAATTTGAAGGCGATGAGCTAGGATACTTAGCTGAAGAGATTTTGAAACTAAAAGTGGAAAATGCAGCCTGGCTTCTCCTTGCAGGTTATAGTAAAATGAGAAAGGAAAGAGATAAGTTGACAACTGAACTCTTGGGTAAAAAGAAACCAGAAATTGATTGTTTCGAAGATTCTGGGCTTCTAGAAAGTGAGACCCCAGAAGTCCCACATGAGGATTTAACCAAACATGGAACCCAACCACCATTTCAGTACAAGCCAGGATTGGAAAAGGAGTTACCCAGAAAAGATTTGTGGAAAGTCTTATTGTCTGAAGGTTTTGACCCCTATATGCTTCATGCCAAGCCAACAAACTTTTTGTGAGATCTGAATAAACGGAACCACTGCCAGTCTGTACTGGAGGGGACAGAGAAGGAACAAATTAGAGGAAAAATTTCTTCAAAGACAGAGCCATGGAAGTTGAGGTCTGGAGTCAAGAAATCTTGGGCAAGGAGAGCACAGCAACATATGCACATGGAAAGGGTGAGTTTGCCCCAGAGGCAGAGCATGGGCCTTCTGGCTCAATGCTCAGGGAGAGTGCAGCCACTCCAGGCTCCAGAGAGGGTGGAGCACATTCCCCAGGGATTGGACAGAGCCTGGCCACCACCCCAGTGTTCTGAGAGGGGAGAGTCTTTGCCCTGGAGAGGCAGAGTTCAGGTGGCACCCAGATGCTTGAGGAGGGTAGAGCCGAGAAGAAGGTGGTCTCCCCAATGAGTGGATATGTTGGAGCACTCACCTCAGCATTTGGAGAGAAAAGGACTGCCATGAAGGCCCTTGGAAAGTGTTGGACTCCTGTTCTCTCAAGCCCCAAGGATACACGAGCATTCTATAAATGACTCTCAGACTTTGAAATCTAATGGAGTTTGCTCTGCGGGTTTTAGGAACTGTTTTGGACATTTGAACCCTGTTTTCCTTTCAATTTCTCCCTATGGCAATGGGAACATTTATCCCATGACTGTCCCTTCTTTGTATATTGGCTGCAGATAACTTGTTTTAAGTTTCACAGGTCCACAGCCAGAGGGGAATTTTACCTTAGGATAGACCACACTTGTAACTGATTTTGATAAGATCTTGTACTTCCTATTGTTACCAAAATGATTTAAGTTTTTGCGATATTATCATGGGATGAATGTATTTTGTATTTGGAAAGAACAAGTCTTTTTAGGGTCCAGGGGGTAGAATGTGCCAATTCATATGTTATACACCCCCCCCCAAGCCATGTTCTTTAATGCAATCTTGTGGGGGCAGATTTATTAATCTTTTTGATTAGAGTGTGACATCTTGATTGAATGTGTCCATGGAGAGTTGGCCCCACCCATTCAGGGTAGGTCTTCATTAAATCACTGGAGTCCTATAAGATAGCTCACAAACAGAAGGAGTTCAGAGCAGCTGAGAGAGACATTTTGGAGAAAGCTATTTTGAAACACAACCATGGAGTAAAGGACCAGCAGACACCAGCCACATGCCTTCCCAGCTGACAGAGGTGTTCTGGATGCCATTGCCCAGTCTTCAGTGAAGCATTAGCAAACTGGAACAGCGTGGAATGGTGTCTGCTCCTCCAGGGTTCCGAGGACTGATTTTGAGCCCTCTATGGAGAATGATGGTCAAGGCCAGTAGCTGGTGGGTACCCGAGGGTGTTTGGGACTTCAGGCAGAGGCAGAACTGCTTCAGAGCTTGGATGACCACCTGCTGGTCTCTGCATGGAACCAGCTTCATTCTTCATTCAGCCCTCTTGGCATGGACAGTGATACAGCCTTGATGGTGGGTGGTAGCCTGGAAGCTTCTGTGAATGGCTGTGCAGCTGCAGAGGTGGAAAGATGGGATTCAGAGCCAGAGAGAAAGAATAGGTGACCCTTTAACCTTATGGTGACTTCAGCTGGCAGACTGGGTCATGGGTTCATTTATAAATTGAGTACATATTTATTGACTGCCTACTATGTGTCAGATCCTATTTTAGGCTCTGGGAATACAGTTGTGAATAGAATGTACAAAACTGGCTTCCATGGAACACATGGGAGAGAGCCGTTGAGAATGCCCAGAAATAACAAAGGGAACTTTGTAGCAGGAGGAGGTTGGGGAGAGGGTTGAGATTATATTACCACTCAGATATGGGGCACTAAGACAGTGGACTTTCAGGTTTCCAGTGTTTTAATAAAGTTTAATGCAAAATTTGCACTATACTCCATTATATAACTGTGCTTATTTTCCTTTAAAATTAAGTTTGTCCTACCAAGTTTTTGAGAAAAACTGAGTTCAGAAATATGTGCTGTGTGTAGCATAAACTGCTTGGTATATAACCCCCCAGTGTGAACTTTACAGTCAGTTGATGGGAAACCATTGAAGGTTTTCAAACGAGGGAATGATAGAGTCAGATATGTGTTTATATAGATCACGCATACTTTTCTGCAGGATTTGAAGTAGTGGGGCAGGGAGATTTGTTAGGAGAGAGACTAAGGCAGTACTCCAGGTTAGAGATGGTGAGGAACTGAGCCAGAGCAGGGGATCCTGGAAGGGAGGAGGAGAGATAGATTCAATAATAGTGACAAAGTAAAATCAGCAATAATTGGAAACTGATTGCAGGGGAGTGAGGGCATCAGAGAAGTTGAAGATGACTTCCAGGATTTTTAGGGTATATGGTGATGCCACTCCTGAGATAGAATAGAAAGAAAGAGGAACACTCTAGAGATAAAATAATGAATTCATTGTCAGATGTGAGTTTGACATGCCTGTGAATGTCTGATGAAATGCCCATTAGCAAGTTTGATTTTCAGGTCTGTTGAGGAAAGTGCTGTGGGTTAGAAATAAGTATTGGCAATTAGTGGCATGGAGGTGGTACTTAGAGCAGAGAGACTGGAAGAGCTTGCTGCAGAGGGTTGGGGGATTGGGAAAAGTGGCAGCCCAAGGAAGGGCCACGACAGCAGAGTGAACGCTCACAGTGTGGGCCGAGCACTGAGGGCCTCCAAAGGAGACCCTGAGCGTCTCCACTACTCTCCCGCGGAGTGAGCAAATGTGGAGTTGCAGAGCCTCATTTATTCATCTGAGAACTATTTATTAAATATCTCTGGATATGTTGCAAAATTTCCCACTAATTACGTGGTGACTAGTGTCAGATGCCCAGATGGCTGTATTGTTGAAAACACATGTGATTAACTCCTTGGTGACAAGAAGCAGCTCAAAATAAGCTCCCATGGCCTGCAGCAATGAGGCCCAAGACAGTGAGCATGAGGTCCGCAAAGCTGCTGCACGGGATGGCCAGATGGGGCTGGGGCTGGGGCTGGGGCTGGGGCTGAGGCGCGCGTGTGGCCGACAGGCCGGCGCGAGGGAGCGCCACGTGTTGGGCACTGGAGAGGTGCCAGGTAGTGTCCGTCGCTGAACCGCCAGCCTGTCTGGTGCATTGCTGGCAAGACTTGGCCTCCAGCAAAAGAGCCGGAATCCCTCTTCAAGCCGTGAGGCTGCGAATTGCTGGTTTCCTCCCCCGAAGCAGCCCTTGCAATCTGTTCAGTGCTGTCTCTGCGCCTGGGGGGAGTGGAGGAATGTGGCTCACCGTCTGTGGTGGCATGGCAGGGAAAGAAGGATTCATTTCTTACTTTTGGAAAATGATGAAGAAAGCAAATAATCTCCATCATTTTAGAAGTAGAGTTTAATTCACATACTAAGAGGATACCCAATAACTAGCAATAATCATTAATTAAATCCATCAAATATGTTCAAAGAGATTCTTAGGTTGATAAAATTCTCAAATGGAAAATGTTAAAGGATCTAAGAAATTTATAATGGCCTTAGAAAAAGAAATTTATAATAGCACCTAAATCATTAAGAACAGTCTCAAAGGAATATAGAAATATAGAACATCAGAGAAAAGTTATGGACATTTTTGTATTTTAAAGAAGGGACTCTTAGGACAAAAATACCCTTTAAAAATGTTTTCTTTACAAGAGTTGTGTTGTTGATTCGAACTGTCCCTTCCAATCTTGTTTCCTAAAGTGGACCCCTTTTACAAACTTTATAGAGAGAGTGACCATGTGCTAGCTGGTCATTCATTGATTCACTTGTGATATAGGTGTTGTTATTATTTCTCTTTTACAAATGAGGAAATGGAAGCTCATAGAGGTAATGTATCATGTACTTTTCACAAAGCTGTGAGGTGGCAGGCCTGACATCTGAACCCAGATGATAGGGTGTGACCTCCGTATTCTCTCTGCCCACCATAGGTGATGCACTTCTTAGTGCTCCCCACTTCCCGTGCTAGATACCACTAAATGCTTTTTTGGATTTGGGAGTCAGGCCTCTAAATCAAGTCTTTCACAACTGTTGCTTTTCTTCAGGACCCTGAGCGACAATCAATAAATAGCCAAAGGATATGCAATGATAACTGACATTTGTTGAAAGCTTCCGTTCTACTGGGCAGTATTCTAAGTGCTTTACACGGATTAACTTATTTCTGTTTCACAAAACCCTATGAGGGAGAATTACTCTTTTGGTTATAAGGAGCAGGGCAGAGAGAGATGGTAAGTACCTTGCTCTAGGTTACCCAGCTAATGAATGGTAGAACTGCATTACGATGACTCTGCTGCCTCATGTGGATGATGTGTTGGATAGGAAACGTGTTGACAGATTCCAGGTCTCTGGATTGGTCTGATGCACCTCGAGCTTTGGACCCTAGAGCAGCTTGGACTTGCAAGTCAAAGAAGATCCAGGAAAACTGGGCTCAACAAGGGTCAAAGCAACATGTGGAATTCAACAGTACAAGACACATGTATTAAGCAAAGTCCTTGACCTTGGGTATGCAAAAATAAATAAGATCCTGTTCTTGCTTAAATTGTAAGCCATCACTTCACCAGGTGTCATGGGAACACAGATTTGGGACACTTTTTCCAGTACTTGGCCCAGCTCTGGATGTTTTGAGGAGGGCTTCTTAGCAGAGAGGATGCTTGGGTCAAGTGTGGAGGGGTGAGTGGGAGAGAAGGGCACTCTAGGCAGAGGGACTGTCATGTGAAACAGCATGGCATCATGGAGAACAAATAGCCATTTGACATTAGCGAAAGTGCCCTGCAACACATGAAGAGGTTGGCGAGGGCATGGGACATCATGCTCGGCATTCGTGAGCGACTGGTGTGATTTGCAGAAAGGTCATAACTTGACCAGATGGTGGAGATGATGGAGAAGGGATTTGAGGGACATAAGATAGGAAGAAGGGAAACTGGTGAGGAGCCACTGGATTGAACTTTTCAGATTCCTAGAATGGGGGAAGATAAAGTAGGCAGTCAGGCAGGGTAGAGCCAGAACAGTCAGCAAATACACCTCAAAGCCAGGGCTCAGGTCAGTTGGGGCCCAGGTGAGAGGAGTGGTCTTGAGGGGACCATCCCTTCCCTCTTCCTCTGCTCCCAGGGTCCCTCTGTCACCAGCTGCTGGTACTTGTGACACCTGTTGCCTCCTTCACAGCCTCTTGATGTCCGCTTCATTCTCCCTCCCTAAGCCAATGGCTTCAGCAGCCTCTTGGTGTCCTCTGCTGTGTCTCCACTGCTGCCTTTGTGCCTTTGTACTCCCTTGTCAATCACCTTTAAAAAAAATTATTAGAACAGTTGTAGGTTTATAAAAAATCTATGCAGAAAGTACACAGTTCCTATATACCTCTCCCACCCCCATAGTTTTCCCTATTATCAACACTTTGCATTGGTGTGGTACCTTTGTTACAGTTGAAGAAGCAATATTACTATAATTATATTATTCACTATAGTCCATAACTTACTTTAAGTCTCACTCTTTGTGTTGGTTTTATGAAAATTTTTATTTTGGTATATATATTCACCCTAAAATTTCCCATTTTAATCACTTTCGTATATACAATTCAGTGGTGTTAATTACATTCACAATGTTGCACTACTATGATCACACTTCATTACCAGGACTAGACCATCACCCCAAACAGAAACTCTGTGCCAATTAAGCATTAACTCCTCCATTCCCTACCCCAACCCCGACTCCTGGTAACCTTTATTCTAATTTCTGGCTCTATGAATTTGCATATTCTAATTATTTCATATAAGTGAGATCATAAATTTGCCCTTTGACCACCTTTTGCTCCTTGATCGTTTTGGTCTTCTTTTCCTCAGTTATACACTAAATGCTAGATTGGATTGAGAACGATCAGATTGACCCGGGAGTGTGAACGGTCTTCAACAGAGTGGAGAGCCCTTAGGAGGATTCCTCAGGGCAAAACTGCTCATCTCTACCCCAGAAGAGAGCATAAGATAATTTCTTATCAGGAACTGGGTCACTGATATGTCATGAGACATAGGGTGGTCTCAATGCCTGGAGTCTCGCATGCTGCCTCTGCCAGTGGGGAGAGAGAGGCTACAGTTCATGACTCTCCTCCCCTCTCATTTCTCTTCACCATTAAAGATCCGCCATCAGAGATGGGAACAGGCCCCGTGCTCAGCAGACTCAGCCACCGTGTAACAGGCCCCGTGCTCAGCAGACTCAGCCACCGCGTCATCGCCAGTGGTGGGTGGGCCAGGTGAGGAAGTGGAGCCCAGGCCAGGCTCTGCAGGCAGGGTAAGATTTCAAGTAGAATTCTGGAAGGCAAAACCAGAGGCTGTAAGTGGGCATGCACATTTATTTAAGCACTCAACTTAAATAGAGCTTGCTCCTATTGCAGAGTTTTACTGACAGCTTACGTTGTGTTGCTAATTAAATTCCATCACCTGCTTCCCCTATTAGTGGCAGTAAGAAGTGGAGGGATGAGGGCATTGGGGGATTTCTCTGGGTTGATTGACTTTCATGTTGTCTTTTCCCCTTTTTTGCACCATTATTACAGGAATGCAAATTGTGAGGAGAGCCCAGGCAGTACCCTCACTTTCTGATAGAGATAGATCAAATAAATTATGAGCTAGGTGTGGGCAGCTGTTTGTTTACTTCATTATAAAAACCTATGTGAAGGGGAACTAGCAGTAGAGAGCAATTAAGGAAGGGGGAACAATAATCCAAGAAGAACAGATAAGCTATTTAACGTTCTGGGGATGCCCAGAAATGACTATGGTCTGTTAATTTCTGATGGATGTAGTAGGAACAAGTTCACTGAAATGTTGCTATATTATGTAACTTTCTTGGGGTAAAGTAGGAACATGTTGGAAGTTAAGCAGTTATCTTAGGTTAGTTGTCTTTTTCTTACTCCCTTGCTATGGTCTCTTTGAAATGTTTTTTTATTGTATGTTTGTTTTCTTTTTAACTTTTTTTTTCATACAGTTGATTTGAAAAAAGAAGGGAAAGTTAAAAAAAAAAAAAAGAAAAGAAAAAAGACAAACAAGGAAAAAAAAAAAAAAAAGATGTAGTGCCCCCTTGAGGAGCCTGTGGAGAATGCAGGGGTATTCGCCTACCCCACCTCCATGGTTGCTAACATGACCACAGACATAGGGGACTGGTGGTTTGATGGGTTGAGCCCTCTACCACAAGTTTTACCCTTGGGAAGACGGTTGCTGCAAAGGAGAGGCTAGGCCTCCCTGTATTTGTGCCTAAGAGTCTCCTCCTGAATGCCTCTTTGTTGCTCAGATGTGGCCCTCTCTCTCTGGCTAAGCCAACTTGAAAGGTGAAATCACTGCCCTCCCCCCTACGTGGGATCAGACACCCAGGGAAGTGAATCTCCCTGGCAACGTGGAATATGACTCCTGGGGAGGAATGTAGACCCGGCATCGTGGGATGGAGAACATCTTCTTGACCAAAAGGGGGATGTGAAAGGAAATGAAATAAGCTTCAGTGGCAGAGAGATTCCAAAACGAGCCGAGAGATCACTCTGGTGGGCACTCTTACGCACACTTTAGACAACCTTTTTTAGGTTCTAAAGAATTGGGGTAGCTGGTGGTGGATACCTGAAACTATTAAACTACAACCCAGAACCCATGAATCTCGAAGACAGTTGTATAAAAATGTAGCTTATGAGGGGTGACAGTGGGATTGGGAATGCCATAAGGACCAAACTCCACTTTGTCTAGTTTATGGATGGATGTGTAGAAAAGTAGGGGAAGCAAACAAACAGACAAAGGTACCTAGTGTTCTTTTTTACTTCAATTGCTCTTTTTCACTCTAATTATTATTCTTGTTATTTTTGTGTGTGTGCTAATGAAGGTGTCAGGGGTTGATTTAGGTGATGAATGTACAACTATGTAAGGGTACTGTAAACAATCGAAAGTACAATTTGTTTTGTATGACTGCGTGGTATGTGAATATATCTCAATAAAATGATGATTAAAAAAAAAAACAAAAAAAAAAAACAAAAACCTATGTGTAAATTCTGCTGATGCTACCTGTCCAGTTTAGAAAGTCATTTTAGAAGTCATCATCGACATCTTCAAGATGCACAATAATTGTTTTCAATGTAATGCTTAGTACATAGATTTCCTTATTGCCATATGGAATTTACCTTACTCAAAATGGCTTCATAGTGCATTCTGAGTGAATAAATCAATCTTCCTTTCACACTTTTTGCTCCACTTAGGACCCTTCAGATACTTAAAAAATGTGGTCTGGTAAATTTCTTTCTTTTCTTTTTTTTTTTCTATTTGCAAGACTGAATATGTAATGTGCTTTGCAGCTCTGATGGCAAGGGATTGGCTGGTTTCCATACTCATTTAAAATCACTATTGGTGCCTCTGCTGGAAGGGTTTTCAATTCACCATTTCTAATCTGCCATCCTGAAAGATTTAGTTACCAGATGTCCAGGATCAGTGAGGAAGATTTTGCCTGCCAGAGTCAATATCTTTTCCCTAACATCCTGCTGGCCTGGGGAGTTGAAAATCCCCATCAAGAGTAGCTAGCTATGGATGTCTCTAGTAGTGGTGCTTACACAATTCTGGGTTATTAGACTAACCTTTTTTCACATTTTCATCTTTATTATTTGTTCTTTTTATCAGCTTTCTTTTCTGAAAAGATTTTTTTTCTGCTCTTTCATTCCTTCAAGTTTTTTCATACCTCTTCTTATCTTTGACTATATTTCTTCCCACTCACAGAGATCATTCTACCATGATGCTACTTACTCTTGCTTCCTCTACTTGATATAACCTTGGAGCCCCAGAACACCAGCATCAGTGTTGCCTGGGAGCTTGTTAGGATCTCAGGGCTCACTCTAGACCCATTGATTCAGGAATTGTGATTTCACAAGCTCCCCCAGTTGATCTGTATATTAAGTCAAAGTTTGAGAATCTCTGCTCCAATGGGTGGCCTTGAAACCTCAGTGCCTCCAGCAACCCATATACACTATTGATGTCCTAGGATAACCAGTGACATTTGCAATAAAAGAATGAACTGCCAGATGAAAGTGTTGCTTAGCTGGATTGGGACCATGTTCCCAAGGCACCCAGTCCTGCCATGGCTCTGGATAGGTGGGTTTTCTGCTCATTTTCATTATTTACTCCAAACTAATACTCTCTTCTGCAGCTCAACCCTCACACTTGCACAGCACGGAAATGAAGCCATTGCAGCATGAAGGTACATTTCAGATGAGAGAAAAAAAAGTGTCACTTTAGAGCAAGAGTCCACAGAATGGTAGGGAGACAAACAGATGTCTCAATTTCAACTGCATGCACGAAGTGACACATTTCACAAGGCAACCAGCTGTCTGCATGTCGTCTGTTTAAAAGTTATGCCCCATGAGACGGATAAGTGGGTGAGCAAGCACCACCTCTCAGGAACTGGTGAGTGCCTCGATGTGACAGCCTCATCATGGGAACCACAGGATTCATAATTGTTTCTTTCAACTTAACATACCTGTTTCAGGAGTAATATATGTACAGTTTCACAAACTCTGGAAGTTCGACAGAAATTGACTATGGTGATGTTTCTCAAATTTTAATACAAAGTTCACAGGCATATGAATCTCCTGGCTTCTTGGGAAAAGACTCTGATTTGGTAGGTCAAGGGTGGGGTCTGAAGTTCTGCATTCCTCACAAGCTCCCAGGTGACACCACTGCTGCACTTTGAGTCCCAAGGAACTTCCATGGTAGCCCTGGCCTATTCTTCCCCAAACAGGAACTTCAAATTGAAGAACAATTAGCATTTTCAAATGCAATGACTTGGGCTACTTTTGCATTTCAGAATGAGTTTAAGAAAGTTCTTAAGATTTAGCAGAATAATTGTAGTGGTGCTTTTTTTTTTTTTAATTAAACTTCATATCTTTTGCTACCCCAGATTCATCTAGAACATAAAGACAAAATTCATCAGCCTTCAGTCTCTCTTGCCTCCAATCCATCCAGCAAACTGTCACCAACATAATCTTCCTGAAATGCTGCTTTCACCGTGTCACTTCCCTGCTCAAGAATTTACAATCGTTTCCTATTTCCTATTGGATCAAGTCTAAATTCATCTGCCAGGCTTTCAAGGACTCTCATAACTTGGCTTCACTCTATTTACTCAATCTTATTTTTCTCCTCTCCTTGGCCAGTGCTCTCCCTGTCATTCAGGCCCGCCTGCTTGCCATCCCCCTTCTACCACCCAGACCATGCAGTGCTCTGCTCAGCTGAATCGTGCTCAGTTTTGATAGAATTCAAGGGCTAACTGTGATGCTGTCTCTAACTTTTCTACATCACAATAATCACATCTTTTTTCAGAATTCCTCTGGCTAAACAATTCACATAATTTAAATTTAAAATTGCCTTGTGTGGTGGAATGATTAGCGTCACCCCCAAATTTATGTCCACCTAGAACCTCAGAATGGGACCTTATTTGGAAATAGGGTCTCTGCAAATATAATTAGTTCAGATGAGATCAATTCTGGATTAGGGTGGGTCCTAAATCCAATCACTGGTGTCCTTATGAGAGGAGGAGAGGACACACAGAGACACATGACAAGGGAAGCAGGGATTGGAGCTGACGCTGCCACAAGCAGGAACACCAGGAGCCACCAGAGGCTGGAGAGGCAAGGATGGATCCTCCCCAAGGGCCTTCGGAGGGAGCCTGGCTCTGCCAACATCTCAATGTCAGACTTTCAACCTTCAGAATTGTGAGAGAATAAATTTCTGTTGTAAGCCGCCAAGTTTGTAGTAATTTGTTATAGCAGTCCTAGGAAATGAATATTCCTTATGCTATTTTTATTTGATGTAGGTATGTTAGTCTTAGCTCCTTAACTATACCCTAAAACTTCAGAGAAAAGGGACCTTCTATGCTCTTTTAATATATTGTATAGTGTATTGCGTGGGGCTAAAAGGAAAGTAAAGTAATCAATTGCTTTTACTTCTGCATTTTATTTTTTTTTAATGGAAATACACCTACTATAAAGGGGAAAAAATCTTAAGGGTACAGCATGATGACTTCTTACTAAGTAAACACACTCCTGGAATCACTACTCTGATCAAAGTAGAGGCCATTAGCTGAACTCCAGAAGCTTCCCCTGTATCTCCTCCCAATTAGAACCACTATTCTAACTTCAGTCATCATAAATTAGTCTTGCCTAATTTTTTGAACTTTATACAAATACAAACAGAGGCCTTTTTCAATCAACAATATGTGGTGAGATTCATTTATATTATTACATGTGGCAGCTTATTCTTTTTCTTTAAATTAATATACCACTGTTTGTTCATTTTATTCTTGAAGTTCATTTGGGTTGATGCTAGTTATTGGCAATTGTGATACTTTTGCTATGAAGGTTCCTGTGCTGTCTTTTGGTGCACATGTGAATGCCCAGGTATATACTGTTGGGTGTATACTTTGAGGGGAATTGCTGAGTCATGGGGTGTAAGGTGTTCAGCTATTATAGATATTGCTAAACAGTTTCCAAATGGTTGTATGACTTTGCACTGCCACCCCTAGTGTATAAGAATTCCACCTGGTCTGCATCTTCCCCAAAACTTGGTACTGGCAGTTAAAAAAAAACATGAAGCATAAAAAGGTTGCATAAATTTCCAAAGACACAAAACTACTAAGTAGCATAGCCAACATTCAAAATCAGATAGCCTCAGTTCTCAAGTATTGAAAAGGGTATTTGTGCTGTTTGAATGTATTATGTCCCCCAGAAAAAGCCATATTCTTTGATGCAATCTTGTGAGGCAGACATTTTAGTGCTGATTAGATGGAATCCTTTGAGTGTTTCCATGGAGCTTTGACCCACCAAACTGTAGGTGATAACTCTGAGATAATTTCCATAGAGGCGTGGCCACACCCATTTAGTGTGGGTCTCGATTACTGGTGCACTATATAAGCTCAGACAGAAGGAGCGAACTTGCTACAGCCAAGAGGGACATTTTGAAGAAGGCACAGGAGCTGAGAGAGAAGCTGCAGATGAGAGACAGTTTGAAGATGGACATTGAAAGCAGACTTTTGCTTCGGAGAAGCTAAGAGAGGACAAATGCCCTAAAAGAGCAACTGAGAGTGACATTTTTGAGGAACTGCAACCTAGAGAGGAACATCCTGGGAGGAAGCCATTTTGAAACCAGAACTCCGGAGCAGATGCCAGCCACGTGCCTTCCCAGCTAACAGAGGTTTTCCAGACGCCATTGGCCATCCTCCAGTGAAGGTACCCCCTTACCTTGAACACTTTATGGCCTTAAGACTGTAACTTTGTAACCAAATAAACCCCCTTTTATAAAAGCCAATCCATCTGTGGTGTTTTGCATTCCGGCAGCATTAGCAAACTAGAACAGTATTCAATTAGGAAAATCCACTCCATGATCATGGATTTTTCTGTAGTACCTCATACTTCTGCTATTTTGTTTTATACATTTTGAAACTATGTAATTGGACACCCATGTTTAGAATTGTTATAACTTCCTGTTTAATTAAATGTCTATCAATATATAATAATCTTTTAAGCTAGTTAGAAAAAAAGAATTGTCATAATTAAATTCATCTGATATCAATAGATATATGCCAACTTTCTTAGGGTAATATTTGGCTTGTGTATCTTTTTCCATGTTTCATTTTTAATGTTTTTGTGTCCTGATCTTTTAGGTTATCTGAAAAATCTCTGGATTTTCCCCCCAGTTTGATAATCATTGTCTTTTGACTGGAAAATTTATCCCCCCCCCCCAACACACACACTATTGTTAAAATGTAAGCCCTGGATTACCTGGAATCAGCAGATTACAGATTCCAGAGCTTCTGCTAACTCCAGGACTTGATTTCCTCTCTGCATTTGTGTTTCACTTTGTTGGCCTCTGAAGTTTCAGTATTTAGTTGTTTTTTGTTTTTTAACTTGTCTAACATTTTTGAGAATTTTAGTAGAAGGAGGATTTTTCAGAGTATCTTGTCATATTTTTGAATATGGATTTAACATCATAGTTTAAAGGCTGGATTGCAGAGGTGAGATCAGTTGCTCTTTCTCTTGAATTACCACTTCTTCTTTTTTAATTGGGTCCTCCCTGTCAATGAGAACCAGTCTATAATATCTCCCATCTTAAAATACACTCCACTGACCCCTGTAGTGAATGCTGTTGTTACCTTTCCGGACCCACCTCCTAGATATTGTGTTGACTCCTAATAGCTGACAGTTGCCCCTTTCATCAGAATTGCCCTTGAACAAATGGGCGCTGCCTAGCCTGACAGTTTACACATCCTCAGCTGGGGACAGCTTGCCACTCGTGACTGATTTAACATGGAAATACAAAAGCCCCGCCCTTGGCTTCTATGTAGGACCAAGTTTGTGTTAGAGTTCATACCCCAGAGGACCCTGTGGAATCAAGCTGAAGCAGATGCCAGCTGAGAGCACAACCCTGAATCATTCCTTTATCTCCTCTCTCCTGCTTCTTTACTCTTTACTCCTGAGACACTCTCTCTGTAAATCACATGAACCCAAATCTCTGTCTCAGTCTCTGCTTCTAAAAACTCAGCCTAACGTTCTCTCTAGCTACCACACTACTTCTCTGCTACATCAAAATTCCTTGAAATAGTCATCTAAACTTCTCTCTCAGACTCCTCTGCTTTTGTTCTCTCATGACCCTACTCCATTAAAATTTTCATGCCCACTACTCCATCAAATAGTTCTTGATCACCAGTGATCTCTACATTCCTTACTCTAAATGTCAGTGCTCAGTATACATCTTACTCAAACTATTAGCTATACTTGACATAATTGATTACTCCCTCCTTAGAACACTGTCATCTCCTTGTTTCCAGGGCCCTATATTCTCTGAGTTTCCTTCTCCCTCACTTCTCCTTTACCTCTTTTGCTACTTTCTCCTCAGCTCTCTGATCTCTAAATTTTGGAGTTCTCTCAGGGCTTAGTCCTTGAACCTTTTCCACAGATCCATCTATAGTTACTTCCTGGGTGGTATTATCCAGTCTTCATGTCTAATGCTCCCTAATGTACAACTCTAGCCCTGACTTCTCTCCCAAATTCCAGAGTCATGTATCCATTGCCCATTTAGTATCTCCATTTGGATGTCTACAGGCGTCTCAAATTTAATACATCCAAAGACAAACTCCCAATTTCTGCTCCATACCCCAGCTCATATATGCTTCCCTTCCCATACTCCAAATTTTCTTATCTCAGTAAACATCAACTTTACCCTTCCAGTTTCTTGGGCTGTAAACCTTAGAGTCACTCTTGATTTCTCTCTTTCTCTTAGGTTCTACACATAGAATCTGTCAAGAAATCCAATCAGCTCTACCTTCAAAGTATATCCCAAATAAATCCACCCCCTACATCTACTTTATCACCCTAGTCCAAGCCACTATCATTTTTATTGATGCCTTAATTTATTATTTTTAAATTGCCTTAATGATTGAAATTGAATCCTTGCCTCTACTTTTTCCTATAGAGTCTATTCTCCAAAGAGCATCCAGAGTGATCTTTTAAAAAGTCAGATCACATAATTTCTATTCCCAAATCCTTCTATAGCATAACGTAGTGGCCAAGAGCATAGGCTCTAAGCAGCTTTGGGTCTAAGGCCAGCTCCCTCACTGTGACGCCATGCCTCAGTTTTATCATCTGTAAAACAGGAATAATGATAGGTATAATAATATTAGCAGAAAATACCTAGGAGCCTCTTACCTCCTACGGTTGTTATGAGGGATTAAGTGAGCTCATATTTAGATAGCACTTAGAACTTGGTGTCATGGTTATTTGATAAATAAACTAGTGCCCCAACTTGCTCAGAACAAAAGTGTAAGTCCTCTCTTTTCCTACCTTTCAACCACTCCACTCCGGCCAACTTGGCCTGCTTGCTCTGGAAGATAGAGCTGAACAATGAGTACATCCAGCCTGCCCCCATCTCTGCTGATGCCCCAAATATATGCACAGCTCACTCCCTCACTTCCTTTCAGATCTCTGTTCAAACTTCACTGTATCAGTGAGGTTTTCACTGAGCGAAAATAAAATAACTCACGTATCCTGACCTTCTTTTTCCAAGTTCCCTTGCTTTATTTCTCTCCGTATTACTCATCCCTTTCTGATATTGTGAATTTACTTTTCTTTTTTTATTGCCTCTCCGTCCCTCATTGTAGCATAAGCTATTTATTGAGATGGATTTTTTGCTGTTTTGTTCATGGCCATATATGAATGTCTAGGATACTAGGATAGTACCTGGTACATAATAGGTATTCCATAAAGATTTATGGAAGGAAGAAAGGAAGGAAGGAAGGAAGGGGCAGTAAGGAAGCTCTTAAAATATTTCACTGTGATATGGAGCAGCTATGCATATGAATTAGGAAAGTGAAAGTGGGAATTGAAAGGATGATATGACTAAATAGAATGAACAGTGTGGATATAAAAAGAAATTTTGTGAGATTATTTTGAAATGCTAGTCCAGGAGAAAGGCAAGATAGGATGATGGTGCTTGAAAGCCATATAGGAAACACAAAAAGAGGAATTAGTTCAAGGGGGAATAACAAACCTAAATTATAGGTAGCAGCCAAACATCTATGTGGCTCTACCAGCAGAGAGGTGGAAATTCAGCTTTGTTAACAAGAAATCAGAACTGTAACTGTGATTTTGAAAGTCACCAGCATAAACTGTCATTCAAAACCATAGGATTGAATGAGGTTGCCCAAGGGGAGAGATAATGATCAAGAAAAAGGGAAGGAAAAAACCCTTGGGGAACATCTAGGTATTTTAAGTGTGCAGGTGAAGGAGAAAGGTAGGAAGGAACGAAATAAGGACCATGTTTTGAAACGTACTGAAATATATGTAAAACAACAGTAACTTTTGAAATTATATAAGCTTTATCAAAAACTGGAAACTTTTTCAAACCCATCAATTATCTCTAAAATAGAAGTGTCAGGGTACAGGATTTTCCTACCTCCTGAAAAGATTGAGAATATGGGATGCTTTTGCCTGCCAGTGTAGAACTAGGGAGATGTTATAGCCTCTTTCTCTATCTTCCATATAAATTCAGTCTCAAATGCATTTTTAAGACCCACAGGACATTATACTTTTAGTGCGGCCAGTTATACTTTCGTTATCTCATTCCCCTTTGCCTTGGCTTGCATGACCGGCTTCTCTAATCCGTTCTCGTTTCATCAGCCCTTCTTGGTTCCAGATATGCAATTACTTTGTGGTCACTACTCTCCCACAGTCTTAACCAAAACCTGTTGTTCTCTGTTATTAGCAGCTTCTTTGGGATTGAACACCTTTTTCTGCCTCCTCCACCTTTTAGCATAAGAAATTACCGTCTTCCCCTAAGAAGGTCTTCAACAATAAGTAATTCATGATTTCTAACTACCACATATTTTGTACCTAACAAGCTATCTTAAGCAGTGGTGGGAATGGTAATTATTTACTCTGGGAGCACTGTCAAGGTTACTGTTAAATCATTGCCATGCTGTGAGTTGCCTCCCTTTTCCACTATTGATCTTATGGGTGAATTTCCCCCCAGCCACCTCCTCCCCCCAAAAAAAAGCTTTCCAATGTGCTACTGCCAGTGCAACATATATTAAGTTGAATGTAAATGGTATGCATCTTATTTGTAATACATTTTAGATGCACACATTTGAAATTTATGGCAATCTTCTCAAGCAATGTAATGTGGATGAAAAAATACAATTTCCAATGTAATATCCATGTGTGTAAATATGCCATCTTGGAAATTACAACAAGCAATGTACAAAGTAAGGAAATCGATAGACTCTGGGCACTAACAGTATTTCTAAGGTCAAGGCCATAAATGTACCTCTGTTCTAACATGGAAAGTTGTGGTATGGGAAAAAAATGATTATACCATTTACAAGCATTATGTTTTAATCCCTGGTTGTCAGGGATACAAGGTGGAAGACAGGTCTTCATAGCCATTAATCCACGTGTTGTCACACTGGTTGGGAATTGCTAAGGTGGTGTCAGTTTGGTATAGGAAGTAGTGAAGGGTCTGGGATATGTTCCTGCTAAGGCTGTACTCTCAGCTAATAGAACATCAAGTCCCATTTAACATTTTGAAATTGACTTTCTTGAGTGACATACATGCATGTTCTGTATATACATGATTATTTGGCTGGGAACTTATGGCTTCAGTCATTCATTCCACATACATTCATTGGGCACCCCATATACTAGTCACCATAGTAGAGTCTGGGAAAACATCAGTGAGCAAGACTGACATAGGCTCTGATGTCACACAGCTTACAGTCTAGTCAGAAGGAGCAAGTAGACAGACTGAACAAGTAACTATTGCTTTGAATACAAGCAATGCAGCATTTGGAGAATTGAAGCAGGGGCATTTGTATAGTCATTAATATTTTTCAACATGCACCATCTGGTTCATGTGCAATATGTATCCAAGGTCATTTATGGTGCAAAAGAAATATGTCTTTGTCCATGATTTTCAATGTATTGGAGGAGAAATATTATTCAATGGACCCACAAAGAAAAAACCCAAAGAATGACCTGTTCACTAGTATTAGGAAAATTTGGGGAGAAAAAAAGCAAAAGTAGACTATTACACTATCCATAAAAATGAGCTTTAGGTCAGTTAAAAGCTGAATATGAATAAAAGTATTTGGAGACCATGTTGGAGCACATTTTTATAAAATTGGAAGTGGGGAAAAAGAAATAAATACTGAATCCATAAAAAGAAAGGATCAATAAAAGCAATCTCATAAAAACGAGAAATAATCTTTGTACAATGAAAAGCATGATAAAGTTAAAAGATAAATAGCACACCGAGAGAAATATTTATTGCCTATTTAACAATTGTCTGATTATTCTGTAGAATATATACAGAGCTTCAATAAGTCATTCAAAAGTACAAATATGGGTAAAGGCTATAAACAAATAGTTTACAGAAAAAACACAAAAGGCCAATAAACTATTGAAAAGATGCTCATTAACACTAACCTAAGTAAATATCAATAAAAATATCAATAAAAGAAAATATTGGTGGGCATATACTGAGAAACAGTCTCTTTTCCTACATAGTTTGTGATAGTATAAATTAGTGAGGCCTTTTGGAAGACAATTTGGCATTGATTTATTCCAATAAAAAATGCACTTTGGTGGGCATCCAGACCAACAGTTGTGATTTCAGTTTGGGGATCAAAAGGCTCCTAGGTAAGTGGGATCCACTTATAGCTTTAGAGGAACAACATACAATTTAAGTCACTCAGGACACTCCCTTTGCCCACTGTGAAGGATGGCTGCAGCTGTAGGCATATGATCTAAGTCAGTCAAATCAGAGGGAATCACTGGACCTTGCTCCGAGGAGCCCAGCCTAAAATACTGATTTACATAATTTATGAGCTAAATAAATTGTTTTTAAACTACTCAGTTTTGGGGTAGTTTGTTATGTAGCAAAAGCCAACTTTTGCTTGGAAGATAAAAGGTGCTTAATATTTTGTTGAATGAATGAAAGCAAACTCTATCAAGAACATATACATATCTAAAAATATATTTAGTAGCTTAGAATGAATGGCTTTGAGGGGCTGGAGAGCATGGGAAAATGGAGGAGGACTTCTAGGGAAAATGTGTCTTGTGTCAAGGATTTAGAAAGTTAGAGGGTCTATTTGCAGAAAAAGGGAAGACTCATAGATTTGGTGGGAAGATGGTTTGCATTTTGTGTGTGTTAAATTTGAAGTTAGTAGAAAAGCTAGGTAGAGACCAAGGTACAAAATTATCTGTAATATTTATCAGAATGGTTTTCAGTCTATAATTTAAATTGATTGGAATAGGATAATGAGAACAGAGTAACTCTTACATTTACCTTCTTACCAATTATAAAACTACATTAAACAATAGCGTTCAGCTCCAGGCTACCCAGCTACAAAAATGAATATCCCCTTTTGTGGACAAAGATTTGCAACCACTGAAAAAATTCAAACACAATACTATAGATCGGCGTATATATAGTTTGTTCATTCACGAGATGTTCATCACTGGTTAAGTACCAAACTGTGACCACTGGAAAGGAGACTTAATCATTCAGATGTATAAATCCTGGTATGTTTTTAAAAATGAAGATCTGGCTCATTACTTAAGGTCAGTGGAAAGGACCATGGACTTTGGGTTTGAACTGTTAGTAATTCTGAGATCCAGGGGTCAGCCTTGCAATGTCTTACTTAAAATGGGATAATAATATCTGCCTTAACAACTCATAAGTTTGTTCAGAGCCTTCTATGAGACAATAGAGTGAGAGTGATTTGTAAAATGTGAAGCCCACAGAGTAATGGAGACACTGATGAGCTGAAAGGTTTTTTGATCCATTTTATATACCTTACACATAATGGCATATCGGGCTTTGTTCTAAACTCAGGGGAATGTAGGTTGGCTTTTCTTTCATTTAATTATCGTTTTGGCTATGCTGAACTCTTTGGGATGTAGCAGGTCTTTGGAAATGCTTCTGTTTTTATTCATTGTAATTGTCAGGTGCAGCCATGTAGTAACTTACCCCATTACAAAATATCTTCCAATTTGGTAAGGAATTTAAATGATGTGAGGAGGGAAATAATAAATACAGCAACTGGTGAACAAAATAAATTTTTTTACTCGGGCCTTTGGCTGGCCCTAGTTAACACTCTTATAACTAAAGTGTTAGTTATAAGAAGGTCTCTTGTGATTAAAGGACACTGAAGAATATCTGTTTGACAGAAGAGATGGCATTGTAATAAATGGGTTCCCAGGCCTGCATTCCCTTTGGGTAGAAGTGATCTGTTAGAGTCCTTGGAGAGAGTCACTGTTTGGTGACGATATATTAAAAGCTAACTCTTTTTTCCTAACAGTAACAGTATACGTTGAGATTGCTTTATGTGTAAAATTAGTTGGTTTAGCTCTTCTGCCAGTGGTTTTCACTGCTGAAAGGATAGGCCTTGCTGTCCACCCCTCCATTTTGAGTAGGAATTCCTTTAGCAATATCCCTGCTGGGCTTCATCTAGCCTCAATTTAACAATCCCAGTAATGGGAGCCTGGTCACTTTCGGAGGCAGTTTCTAAGGAAGCATTCTCTTTGACAGTTGCTCAAATGAAATCTATCATGATTGTTCCTATTGGTCCTGATTTTACCCTCTGGGGCATCACAGAATACATCTACTTTCTCTCCCTGCCTCAAGTGCTGGTTTGACAAAAGAGCAGATATGGTTTGTGGGTATTTCATCCTCTTCCTGACCACTGCTCTTTCCTCCCTTTTCTGCTCCCCTGATGATAATCACAGATCATAATGATTCAACCATGTTTTTTATTCCCCCTAACCTTCCTAAGTTTCTCTCTGCTCCTTGCCATTTCTCTTCACAAGAATGGCCATGATTACTATCCTTACCCTTCCTATGAGTTTCTCTAGAATCTTGAAACTTTGCCCAGTGCAGGATGCATATTGAATAGATTGTGAATTTTTCTGAAGAGGTGACAGATGATAAATATTGATAGTTTTTTTTTTTTTATTAAGACTGAAAAGGCATTAGTATGATTCTATGGGTACCAGCTTGAAGGAGAACAAATTAGCCTTTAAAACATCTATAAGCCCTGGAACATAGTACGTGTTCAGTTAAGATTGGATAAATGAAAAAATCAGGCAAAGGGAAATTTCTTTATAGGTATTTGTATTCATGAGGACACGAATGCTGTATTAAACATCTTAGAACAGGTATTTGGAATATGAGAAAGCAACAGGATATGGTTAGGATCTGCAAGGAAGGAAAAAATCTTGATGAGACAAGCTTAATTCCATAACTGGCAGCCTCTTAGATTTGTTGGTGATACAGCCAAGATGGATTTGAACTGAGTGTCTCTTCCTTGGGTGTGCCTACCAATGAAGAAAAAATAAGAAAAAATTCTTAGAAATGAAGTCATATAGTGAAAAAGTCCCAATGAGAGAGTGCGGGCAGAAACTGACTGCTGTGTGGTTGTCTCTCTGAGGGAAGACAAGAGTCCATTTCTGGCCAGTGTTCGCCCCTCTTCCCTTTCCTCTTGAGGTCTCTGATTCTCTGTGGCTAGGACCTCTAATTGTTGTCTATGTCTCACTCTATAAAGGTTCTCTACTTGATAAAAATTTCACTCCTCGGGTGTGCTGGTCACCAGGGGAAATGAGGACTGCGAATGATGGCAGGAAATGAGAACTCAGCGAGTGGAAAGGGTGCCCCCTAGGGCAGTGGCTCCAAGTCGTTTGGATTTCTTGAGTTGGTTAAAAAAAAAAAAAAAAAAGTATGGCCTCTAACTTCTTACTTTGCCAAGTGAAGATATTAAAATCCTGTTCAAATTACCATTACCATTCATCATTATTTCATAAATGACTGGACATTTTTGGAGTAAAATTAACAAGGGTGTAATTATTTTAACAAAGGCCACTTTTTAAACAGGATAAACTCGGTTTTCAGAAAAATCTTCTGTTTGTATTCATTTCATTGCAGCAAAGTCTTTGACATAGGCTAGGAAATATATGACAACCACTCCTGTGGCAAACTGGATGGCTGGAAGGCATAGCAGCAGTAGGAAGGTTATGTGGGGCAGGGAGCAGGGCATTCTGAGGCTCATGGAGCATGACTCAGATGGGACTGTGGCTAGCCAGCTGGTTTGATGACGTGTATAACGCTTCTCTTGCCTGATGCTATTCTGATCAGAGACATCATCACAATAATCCTCCTAAGGACAGGTAAAGTCAGGCGAAATTCATTTCACCTGGAAGAATATTTATGATGGTAATTCAACTGGTGGAATAATTCTGTGGTCCTCTCTGTAAGGTTGTTGCTTTGAACCAAGTTTAAATGGCCTCTTTTCAAAATATTCCATTATTAACATTTTATTTTCCTGTCTATGAGGAAGACCCAGAATAAATTGTTTTAACTATAATCTATGTTAAGGTTGTGGCATGAAAACAGCAGAAACCAATTTGGTTAACTTAAGCAGATACGGAAAGTTTTCTTTATGGACTTCCAGTAGGGCACAGAAATGACAGGAGGTCTAAAGAACCAGGCTTGGAAAAAGAACACGAGTGCAGGGAGGCTGGGCAAGCAGGACCACAAGTCCATGACCAGGTTGGTGAGGAATCTTGGCTGCTCAGGCTCCCAGTGGTTCTGTAGGTTGCTGTTGCCGCTCCCATATGCTTTGTGTCATCAGATTCATATTTAGAGGGCAGGGGGGAGGGGAGGAACGTCAGATCAGCTGAGGTCATAGGGCAGTCTGGCACCTGAATTTTAGGGATATAGAAGGTAAATATCTGGGCTTGACATCTCAGGAATTCCTCAAACACTGGAGATGGGATCAGGCACCCTAGAAGGCAAATATTCAGAGATGAGCACAGAATAAGGCCATGCTTCAATTTTATGCCCAAATCCTTTCAGTACAAGTCCCCATCCTGCTTGTCTGCAAGATATCAAGCCATTTACCAAAAATCTTCCATCCCCAGGGCATAGGTCCACAATCTTCAGCCCATGGCCTGGCTCTTATTATTTGCTTCTTTCTTCAAAAGATCACCCTTCCCACAATGATAGTCAAGATGAGGCTGTAAAATTAAAGACATTTTACTGAATACTTGCGATTAATCCAAGTATATCACAATTGAGAAAATCTAAATGGATACCAGACATAGAGGCTGTTTGAACTGAGCTCTGTCCACAATGCCACTACCTAAAAACTCTCTCCTTAGCCCCAGACTGATGCCCTGTTGCAAATGTCTCCTTACTTCCTGCCCTTGAGCTCGTTTCTCCTTCTTTTCCAAATCAAGCTGATCTATGGGGATGAAACTTGACCTATAGTATGTAGGGCGTGTCACCACCACCCAGGCTCTGTTCTAAATTTCTTGTATATCAATTTATATAACCCCCAGACATCCCCAGGAGGAGGACTGTTACCCAATTTTACAGATAAGAAAACTGAGGCACAAAGAAATTGGTAAATTGTATGAAATCACATAGCTAATAAATGGAAGAAGCTAGAATTGGAACCTAGGCAGAACGACTCCATGGTCTAAATGCATAGCCACTCAATTATGCTGCTTCCTATTATAAAGACACTGGTCACAATGACCAGCTAGAGCAGTTTAGCAGCCCATAGTCTGTACTTCAATTTCAGAGTATGATCTCTGCTTTATCTTTGAAAGGATTTTCTCAAAACCTAGAAGCAGTTTGTCTCCAAAGAAGAATTTAAACCTCCTTCTCCAGAAAAGCAAAAAAACTGCTTGCAGATTTGAAAAGAACAGCTTCCCTGCCTTCAGTCAAAAAAAGCCTCACATACAAGAAATATTGTGGGCGCCAGTTGGAGTTGAATCACCTTGTTAAACAAAGTGGGCTTTTCTCAAAACTTAACCGCAAAAATCTAGAAGATGGACAGCAGCCATTAGCAAGCAAAGAAATCAAGACAGAAATAAGACATGGCCTCTCTCACTGAAATTCTATTATTTATTTGAAGGACAAAAATTCTGTCCCTGACATTTTCCTTTTGTGTGTAGTATTGATTGCTGGAAGTTTTACACCAAAGCTCACTCATGCTCTTGCATTAAAATATTGCCTGCATTGGTGATTTAATACATTCAGGTACCAATGCATGCATATGATTTATCACTTTGAAACCACCATGCTGTCTTTTGAGAGTGACACATAGCTCCATTGGCAAAGTACCATTAATAAAAATGGTCTTTGAGTTCTGTGAAGAAAGCCTGGGAACCTGGATGGGCAAATCTCTTTTTTAACCTTTTCATCTTTATCCTTTGATCAATAAACACTGAGTTGCATGGGAGGCTAAGATTCACCATTCTCTTTAAATTTTTGAGAACAAGCATTTACATTTGTTTTTAAAAGTCTTTCTCTCTTGGATGGGTTCCTTGTATCGACACTTGCTTTAGTGTGACTAGTGGTCCTGGCCTCTTTGAAATCCTTTGATCATGTTAATATTCCAGTGGGTCCATAAATGAAAGGATTTCAGAAGGGATGGTGGCTTCTCATTAATCCCACACAGCATTCGGCCCATCTCAACCGTCAGAGACAATTCATGGAGGGAGCTTTGTATTAAGAGGGGAAATGAGCACACGTCTCACACTTGATAGAGATCTGTATCACTGTGTAAAAAATGTGCTAGGCACCATGGTGACGACTCTGACAATGTAGCAGCAATAAAATGGATGATTAAAAATGAAGACTGGCACCCTTGAAACATTTTAGTAATTGGGAGCAGAGCTCTTTGTCATTGTTTGATGGTGTTTTGGTAGCTTTTGGGATTTGCTTTATGGGGAAGCACTGAGTCTAATATTGTGTTCAGAGCTTGGCTCAATACATTGTTAATGTTCAATAAATGTTTGCAGTTACTGCAACTATTTACAGGACTGTGAAGTCAGTAGATGCTGGCAAAATACCTGTCTAGTCCTCTGGTTCCATGTTTCTAGGTTCTGTCCAGGTGAGGGCAGGAGTAAAATGGCAGCTATGAAATATTCCTATGGGTCCTCATAAAAAAATCCCCAGGACTCCTGCTAATTGCCTCACTTTGTTAGAGTTGGGTCTGCTCCTTCCTTCCCAGAACCTCTTGGTTATTTATTTTTATTCATCCTATTTTTATTTATTCAAAAAATATTGAGTGGGTATATTTTCTAAATCAGGCACTGTTCTGGGAGTTGGCCATTCAGTGATGAAGAAAACAGACATAATTTCTTGCCTTTATGGAGCTTACATTTTATTCTGTGGATGAATCAGAACCAAATAGGGTAATCTAATCACCTATATCTTGGAATTGGGTTGTATTGAATAGTATTTGAGCTTGGATAGACATCTTATTTTAGATACATTAATAGATAATTTAGAACATAACAGAATTTCCTATACATCTTTAATTTTTAGGTAGTTAGTAGACCATGGAAATCAAGAATCCAATAGATTTTAGGAGGTAGAAAAGATCCCTTTATGCTGATATTGGCCTCAAACCCAAGTTCATCAAAGACAAGCAGCTTTTCTACTAAAAATGCGGCAGAGAATAATTGCAATATGATATATGATATGCTACCTTTCAGGCTGATAAATCTATACACCATTAATGCCATCCCCTTCAGGTCCATGGAGATGGGTTAAGCGGAGGCAGGAACTCAAGTAGTCAACTCAAAAGTCGGGCTACATCTCCTCTTTACCCAATAGAATTCAATTACTACTTGAAAAAAGTAATTTCTGGCATTATTAGGAACTCTCACAATTAGAAACACAACATCAAGAAACAGTACCTACTCTGGCCCTTCTGGTGGGCAGAAAGAACTTCTCTGTTTCCACCCCAAAGTTTGGATTTTACTCTAATGCATGGAAGAATCACCAAAGATATTCCCAGCAGTGAGAATGGATGGAAATTCATGAAAGAGTATTTCAAAAGCCCAGTGAGGAGGTGTCCTGTTGCCTGCTCCAGATCTTTCCAAGGGAAAGCTTCTCTTACATAATTGTGGACTCATCTATTTGATTCCCTAGGACACTCTGCTTACTAGACTGAGTCCTAATACGATGTCTTGGAATTAAATCTAGCCAGAGAATGATCTCCTTCTTTGGAGAGGAGAGGGGTAAGAATGATAGGGCAAGAGACTTGATCTTTCCCTAGAGACCATAAACTAACTCATCTAAACTAAAAGTGGGTAAGAAGGATTACTGAATATTATATAATTTCTGAGACTTTCTCACATGGTCTGGTTCAATGATTTTAAAACTGCAAGATGCATCCTGTTTGTGGGGTTGTGAAATCAATTTAGTGGGTTATAACTAGCATTCAGCAATTAAATATAGAGCATAAAATCCTGGGTCAAGATGGAAAATAAGTCTTCTGCTGTGGGTTGTGGTCAAAAAGTTTGGAAAAACAGTTCCGATCTGTGTAGGCAACTGGTAAAGGTTAATCGGCTTCCAGCAAGAGTCACAGTAGGTGAAACATTTCTGACAGGCTGCTTCCTTCTGTTCTTCTCTTTCTTTTAAGGTATAAAGGCTATTTGGTTAGCTGTGGAGCTACTTAAATTGGTATTGACAAAGGGAAAATGGAAACTTCTGATGTTGGACTGGGCCCAATACTTCCAGCTCAGCCATTATCTGGAATCATTTCCACTTGACTTTTTCTTGTTGTATTGATAGCCTTGAAGAAAACTCCCATCAGCCATAGCCAAGTACGTTATTGAATCCCCCAAAGACCACTGGCATGACAACTCAATTGTAGAGCTCATTGGCTCCATCATCAACTAAAAAGCAAAACAAAAGCAAACATCCACCCTACCTCCCATTATCTTAGTTGGTGCTCAGATTTAGGTATAGGCTCATACAGACTGAATAACAGAATACATAGTTACATAGTTCCTGCCTTCTAGGCACTTATTTTCTAAAAATGTTGAATTAGAGTTTAGAGTTATGAAAGAATTTTTGTGAATCAGTTTTATCAAGACAGTAGATAGAATAATTGTTTTTTTTTTCCTTTATCCTTCTTACTTTCCTCATTTTACAGGTGAGGAAACTGAGAATCAGATGGAATGAGCGGGCAGAAGAGATAGATCAACATATTAGCCACGGCCCATGGGGAATGACGCAGGATCTGTTCTGGCTCTGGCTGATCAAAGTAGAGAAGAGTGGCAGAAAACATCTCTCAAAGTGGAGGCCTGGGCAGCAAGGTAATGGGCTTCCTGGGATGAAGACTTGGAAACCAAGTTTAGTTCCTAAACTGAATATAGGTATAGCCATAGTGTTCTTATGTCAGTGACTTAATTGTTTTCTAACAAAAATAACTTCCTAAATATAGATAGTTGACAAAGTGTTTCTATATTGTTCCTCCACAGTGGTTGATAAAAGTTCAATCAGACTCAGGAGACACAATAGACTTTAATATGCTACTACATTTACTGAGATTTATAGAAGGGCCCAGGGCAAGAGATTCAGCAGTAGAACATCTTCAATTCATCTAGAGGTCTGGCACCTCCCAGGTATACCACTTTTTTGTCCCTTCATTCACATATGGTGTGTGTGGGCCACCTTGACACAGAGAAGCTGCAGGTTGGTTTTCGCACCATTCTTTTATACCACCCCAAGCATGTAGTTTCAAGGCCTGCATGCCAACTCACAGCATCCCCAGCCCAGATACTGTCCCCCTGGATCAGGGGTTGCATAGCAAACAATTCACATTTATTTCAACTCTGCAGCTTCCAAACAAACAAACAAAAAACCCAGTATTTTGATAAGACCGACTCACAGGTCATTTTCCCAATCAGGCCTGGATCATACAACCTGCAGTGTAAAAGAGCTGGGTCATTTTACTGAAAAGAATCAGTTGCCTGGGAATCCCTGCTTTCCTGGATTAACCTACTGTGCATGGGGGGGGAGGGGGGAGGGAAACCTCCAGCATGGGTTCCTGAAGTGACCCTCCCATTGGAGGAAAAGGAAAGTAGAAAAAGGCCGTGGTAGATTTATTCCTGCTGCTACCAAAGAAAATCTGGTCTATTTAGAAGCAAGCAACTGGATAAGAGAAAAATAATTCTTGGAGCAAGGTAAGTAAGGAAAGGAAGAATCGTGTAGAACTGTTTAGGTGGCTGTAAAGACATGGGATGAAATGGGAGGAAACTGACAGGATTCCTAGGAAAGACTTATTGACATATTCTCAGAGGTTGAGAGCAATCTCTCTTCTAGTGCCAACAGCTGCCACTGCTAAGAAATTCTGTTGGATCCATGGCTTTATCCTGGTCTGTAAAAATCTAATTTCTAATATTCTCTTGGCATTTACTCATGCTCAGTGCATTGCTGCCATAATTCCAGATATCACATCCCAAGCAGGTGTCAGGGCGGGGGATGGGGGGTGGTGGTTGGAAGAAGATGCCAAGAAGGAAGGAAAGGACTCAGAATGGGGAGATGGTTCATGCAAAAGAAATGCTCCCAACTTTCTGCCTTTTGAAAACAGAGCTAGCTGGTAGCCTGCCCATGCACAGGAACCAAACATCAACATTGCAACACAAGGGGAGAAAAGAGAGGCAGGCACGTGGCTGCTCTCCACACGGTACTCTCACAGCACCATCACAGCATCTGTTTCATTGTCATCATTCATATGTCTGGTCTCTCTTGCCAGATTGTGCACTTCTTACGGATAAGGATTTAGACTTGGTCACCTTTATAGTCCCTGACACATGGTAGGCTCTGTCCTGTTCCTTTGAAGGGACTCTTTCAGGGAGAGGAGACTTCTGCTTAATTGACGAATTCTGGCGTCTGTCTTGTTCTGCCCTCTGTACTGAAAGGACTGATGTCTTTTTTTATTGTGGATAATAAAAGCCATAACCCAATTGTTTTGTCTTTAAAAGAAAGAGGTTTCATTTTCTTCAGGATTAAATTTAACAGGGTAAACTGTATTCATCTTAGCACACTTTGAATAGTCTCGACACAGTTTGCATTTAACAAGTATTAGCCTAACATCCCAAAACCCCCTGTAAAAGCCCACAGCCTTCCCTGATGTCTCTCAGTGAGGCTCTACATGATGATTCCTTGACATACAGCAAAACTGCCTAAAATCCTTTTTCCATCTCTCTCCCAGCACCTTGCATATCACCTTTTAGCAGCTGCCCTTAATCTGTACCCTTTCTCCCCCCCAAAATTCTTTAAAATCTCAACTTGTGCTGACTCTTATCTTCCTTTTCCTCAGGTTCTTACAGACAGACAACCAAGCAATGCTCCGTTCTTTGCCTCGTTTTATATAAACGTAGTCTCTGGGATTCTGTGATGAACACAACACAAGAAACAAATGATCCTTCTTGCCTTAAATCTATGAAAGGAATACTCTTGCACCAATATTTTTGGTCTTCATTGCAATGAAAGAGATACAAGATTGAAGTAACATTCTTGACAATCTACCTCCTAGGGACTGGAAAAGGGAATGCAGCAACTACCCATACCAGAGGTTGGAGATGTTTTTATATATAAAGTTTTATTGGAACACAGCCGTGCTCAGTGTTTACCTGTTGTCTGTGGTAGCTTTCATGCTATGGTGGCAGAGTTCAGTAGTTGGGACATACTCCTTTACATGTTGTATAGTTATTGCAGCTGGGAGATTTGGCTGACTTCAGAGGGAGATCCCTGGCTGAGGGGTGCAGAATGGGACTGGGGACAATATATTTATGGTATAATTTTTTTCCACTTTAGAGGTAGCATAAAAATACTTGCTAGACATGGATCTTATGAAGCTTTCCGCAAACAATGGTCATTCCCAAGAACTGGGGCACCCTGATGTGTTGAGTGATTATAGAGTTTCAGAACCTTCTTATTAGATGTCATATAGTTGCCAAAAATGTGCTCATTGAAGAAAATTCAGAAAAATAAGAGAATAAAATAAAAATCACCTATCATCTTACCACTTGAAATACTACTGTTCAAATGTTAGTGTTGGTCCTTGCAGCTTTTTTTTTTTTTTTTGCTATGTTCAACCCAATTATGATTTCCTAACTATAGGTGCAAAGTTTCATTCATTGGCCATGCTCCAACATGAAAAGCCTCACTGGTTTCCTAACTCTGATTCTCAGGTACTATTTGCTGTCCCCTGACACCCGGTCATTGCCCATATCCACCTATACATTTGTCTGTCCCTTGTGTCACTTTCCCAATCTAGCTTCTGAGGTGTCCTTTGTCATTAGCTAACCTTGGATCTTTAAATTGATTTATTATTCTTTGCATACAAGTTGTCTTCTGTCTCCTATCTCCTTTGCTAGGATCTTTACAGTTTAGATCACCACCACTGGTTTCTATTTTTTTTTTTCCCTGCTCAAGGCAGCTGGCAATAGATGTTTGAATTTTTCTGCATGTCTCAGCAAAGAAGCTAGGAGGTCAGGGGAAGCAGGTGCTGAGATTCTGTGTCAAAGTAGGAAAGATTATGATATTGAAGGCATAATAGGACCCTTACAACTTGAACTTACTGTCACACAGTTTTGAGTATTTTAAGTTGATTTGCTGCCTTATGGTATTCATTTGTATGTTGCCCTACTTAAGAGGGTATTTAAGGGAAATGTTTGTAGGAGATGGAGATGACCTCAGTTGTATCACTTATTTGGTTGCAAGTCACAGAAAATGATTCTGAATATTTTAAGGAAAAATGGAATTCTTGAGAAAGAGATTGACAGGAAGAATGAAGAGCCAGGCCTGGGAGGTGCAGGCTTAGGCAACTTCACTGGGTTTCCTTAGTGGGACCTGTTCAGGAATCTTCCTGCCTGGACAATGGAGTGAATGAATTCTAGTGGTTTCTTCAGTGTTTGAGGCCCTTTGGTAATTCAGAGCCCTGGGAGTGAGATAAGTTGAGTTTTGCTCATGGCCATCCCCTGACTCTTGGCTTCAGGAATGAAAAAGCCAGCCTGCTGTTAGAAAGGAGGAAATGAATCCTGGACAGCCAAAACATCCAGCACTTAAGTGAGCAATAGATCAGATGAAAAACATTAGCTTGGAATTGGCTCCATAAATGAGGCAGCCTCTTGTGGCATAAATACTCTCAAGATAATGTCATCATAGCTGCTAAAACCAAAGGTGTTGGAGTTGGAAAAAACTGGTGAAAATCCAGCTCTGTCACCTATGAATTGTGTGACCTAAGGCAAGTTAATTTAACCCATCCAAGCCTTAGTTTCTTCCTAAGAATAGAGATTAATACCCGCCTCATGGGTTTATAGTGAAGATTACATGGAATAATGCATATAAAGCACTTAGCCAAGAGCCTGGTGCAACCTCCATGAGTGCCAGGATTACTATTAAAACTTTGTTAGATTATCAGCTCTGAAATTTACTGTCATCCCTCATTGTTTCTTTCCTCATCTGTCAAATGAGCAATGAACAACAAAGTTCTAAGCTTTTGCCCAATTGACATTATATATGTGGACACATTTGTTTCTAGAAATGCTTCATTAATGACCTATGAAAAAGTGTGCAAATTCATTTAATACATAGCTTCCATGTCATTTTAGGAAACACTTATTAGCACACAGCAGTCTCTAAATGAGCACCTTAAGGCCTTTCATAGAAGCTCACAGTCTGTTGCCATGGAATAGCTTTTTGAAGGTTGGGAAACTATCCACATGCCCCACAGTGGAAATGAAAATAGGGTTTAGGGGCACATCACAGAATTATGTGAATGGAAATTGTAATGAACATCATTGTAATCAGCCTCCTGCCTAAGCATATTAGAATCTGTTTTAGCTTAGCTTAGTATTACCCATGTTAAGACAAACAACTATTTAAATCATATCATATCCCTTGATATATAGCAATAACATTGTTTTATGTTTAACATTAGAACATTGCAATGCCTTTCTTAATTGAGTTTCCGGCCTCTTGTCTCCATTTCAAGCAATTTCACGCACAGAACCATATTTTCTTTATCTCTATTTATTACAAATACCCAATTATTCTCATTTGTTATAAAATAGGTTCCAATCATCCATTCATTCCGTTAATCAACATTTATTAAACTCCTACCATGTTTCAGTGCTCTGGGTGCTGGGGATACAAAGGAGACAAGACTACTCCTTCCTGGGAGGGCATAGATTGGTGGGGCAACAGATATGAAAAAATCAATAGGTGATGTGTAAGCATATTAATGGTGTTATGTGTAGTGTCTTATGGGTGCAGAGAAAGGAATCATTTATTTGTTTGGAGAGGACAGAGAAGGCTTCCAGTCTAGGCCAACCACCACCACAACAAAAGGACTTTCTAGAAAGAGAAAATAGAAGGCATTGAAATAAAACTGGAAAAAAAGCATTCAGGGATCCTTAGGAGTAAGTCCTGACTGGAGTGTGGGGAGCATAGATGGGGAGAGGGGAGTGGCAGGAAGTGAGACTGGGCAAGGGTCAGATCCTAAAGGGATACAAACCAACTTCCTGATGATAGTTACCTCTGAGAAGGGGGGAGTATGCTGGGGTGAGGAGGAGACGTTCACTGTATCATGTTATTTTATTTCTTAAAAAATACCCAGTGATCTGAAACAAATATACTGAAATGATAAAATATATTAAAATTGAATGTGGGGTGCAGTTTTGTTAATCTTTCTCTTTTTTTTTAATAAGGGAGGTTGTAGATTTATAGAAAAATCATGCAGAAAATACAGAGTTCCCATGTACACACACCCCTCATATACAGTTTTCCTTATTAACATTTTGCATTAATATGGTACTTTTTTTTACAGTTGATAAAACAATAGTATTTTAATTATACTATTAACTATAGGGATCACTGTTTGCATTGAACAGTTTTTTTTTTTTTTAATTTTATTCTAGTAACATATATACAAGCTAAAATTTCCCATTTAAACCACTTTCAAATACATTACATTTACAATTTTGTGCTACCATCACCACCATCCATTACTAAAACGTCTACATCGCCCCAAACAGAAACTCTGCCAATTAAGCATTATCTCCTCATTTCTTACTCCCACCCTGGCCCCTGGTAACCAGTATTCTGGTTTTTGACTCTATGAATTTGGTTTGTTCTAATTATTTCATATCAGTGAGATCATACAATGCTTGTCCTTTTGTGTCTGGCTTATTTCATTCAACATGTCTTACAGGTTAATCCACGTAGTAGCATGTATCAGAACTTCAGTCCTTTTTACGGCTGAATAATATTCCATTGTATATATACCACATTTTGTTTATCTGTTCTTCTGTTGATGGGCACTTGGGTTGCTTCCATCTTTTGGCAATTGTGAGTAATACCACTATGAACATTGGTATGCAAATATCTATTCGACTGCCTGCTTTCAATTCTTGTGGGTATATCTGAAAGTGGGATTGCTAGGTCATAGGTAGTTCTATACTTTACTTTCCGAGGAACTGTCATACTTTCTTCCACAGTGGTTACATCATTTTACATTCCTACCAACAATAAAAGTGTGTTCCTATTTCTTTACATCCTCTCCAACACTTGTTATTTTCAATTGTTTTTTTTTAATAGTCATTCTAGTGGGTGTGAAATGGCATCTAATTGTGGTTTTGATTCTAATGGCTAATGATGTTACTCATCTTTTCACATGTTTATTGTCCATTTGTACACCTTCTTTGTTGAAATATCTGTTCAAGTCTTCTGCCCATTTTTTAACTGGGTTGTTTGTCTTTCTGTTGTTGAGTTGTAGGTGTTCTTTATGTATTCTGGAATTTAAACCCTTATTGGATATGTGGTTTCCAGATATTTTTTCCCATCATGTAGGCTGTCCTTTTACTATCATGATGAAGTACTTTGATGCACAAAAGTTTTTAATTTCACTGAAGTCCTATTTATCTATTTTTAATTTTGTTCCTCATGCTTTTGGTATTAAGTCTAAGAAAATATTGCCTAATATAATGTCCTGAAATGTCCTGAAATGTCCTGAAGATGCTTCCCTATGCTTTCTTTGAATTTATTTCAAAATAAAAGTTAAAAAAAAAGTTATAGGAACAGTTGCAAAAGCAATGCAAACCCCGTACACAGAACTCCAGCATACCCTGACCCCCCTCCCCTGATACCCCAATCCACCAACTTTAATATGTTGTCACACCGCTATTTCTTTCCCTCCCTATCTATCATCCATCATCTATTGCTCTGTCTTCTGAACATATGAGAGCTAGCTGCACACATCCTTGAACAAACACTATAATTCACATATACAATTCTCATGAACAAGAACATTCTTTTATGCAATCCTGTTAACCTCAGCTAAGAAGTACAAGAGATTCAACATTGATACAAAGCTTACATTCTATATTTCCTATTTTTTTTCCTTATGTCTCAACTTTGTCCCTTTGAGCCTCCTGTCCTCCATCCTCAGATCCCATCCCATTGGCATTCAACTGTCATCTATTTAGACTTTTTTTTCCCTCTCAACTGTGGAAACATATATACAGCCTAAGTCTTCCCATTCCACCCCCTCCCTAGCATTCCATTAGTGGGGTTAATCACATTCAGAATGTTGTAATGGTATCTCTTTCCCACCAGCCATTACTAGAAATTTCCCTTCACCTCAAACAGCAACCCTACACTCATTTCTTAACTCCCCATTGCCCCTTCCCCTATTTCTCTTAACCCATACTCTACTTTTCATTTTCATCTCCATGGTCATAGTCTCTGATAATTTCTTTGTGTTTACTGTGGGGCTTAAAATTAACCTCTTAAATCCATAACAATCTTGTTTTTCTTTGATACCAACTTACCTTCAATAGGACACATAAACTATGTTCCTATACTCCTCCATTCTCCCACCTTTATATAGTTCTTGTAAAAAATTACATATTTTACATTGAGTTCAAAACCACTGGTTTGTCATAAGAGTTTGTGTATTTTATATCATGTAGGAAGTAAATAGTGGAGTTACAATTCAAAAATTATTGACTTCTACTTGTATTCCATTGTGGTCAGAGAATGTGCTTTGAATATATTCAATTTTTTTTTTTTTAATTTCTTGAGGCTTGTTTTATGTCCCAGCATATGGTCCATTCTGGAGAAAGATCCATGATCACTAGAGAAAAATGAGTGTCCTGGTGATTTGGGATGTAAGGTTCTATATATGTCTGTTAAAATTCTCTATATCTGTTTCTCCTTTCCCTGTCTCTCCGCCAGCAGGGCTCCCCTCAGAATCTGAAGTAGGGCAGGTCTTTTATTGGCAAACTCTCTCAGCATTTGTTTGACTGTGAAAAATTTAAGCTCTCCTTCAAATTTGAAGGAGAGTTTTGCTGGACGAAGTATTCTTGGTTGGAAATTTTTCTCTCTCAGAATTTTAAATATGTCATGCCACTGCCTCTCGCCTCCATGATGGCCACTGAGTAGTCACTACTTAGTCTTATGTTGTTTCCTTTGTATGTGGTGAATTGCTTTTCTCTTGGTGCTTTCAGAACTTGCTCCTTCTCTTCAGTATTTGACAGTCTGATAGAAATATGTCTTGGAGTGGGTTTTTTGGATTTATTCTATTTGGAGTTCGCTGGGCATTTATGCCTTTTGTATTTATATTGTGTAGAAGGTTGGGGAAGTTTTCCCCAACAATTTCTTTGAATACTCTTTCCAGACCTTTACCCTTCTCTTCCCCTTCTGGGACACCAATGAGTCTTAAGTTTGGACGTTTTATTTTATCTATCGTATCCCTGAGATCCATTTTGATTTTTTCAATTTTTTTCTCCATTCTTTCTTTCGTTCTTTCATTTTCTGTTCTGTGGACTTCTAGGACACTGAGTCATTGTTCAGCTTCCTCTAATGTTGTATGATGAGTATCCAGAGTCTTTTTATTTCCATAAGATCTTCTATTTTTTTATTTACTCTTGCAATGTCTTCTTTATACTCTTCTAGGCTCTTCTTTATGTCCCTTATATCCTGTGCCATGGTCTTCTTCATGTCCTTTATATCCTTTGCCATGTTTTCATTCCTCGATTGTAGTTCTTTGATTAATTGTGCCAAGTACTGTGTCTCTTCTGATATTTTGATTTGGGTGTTTGGGATTGGGTTCCCCATATTGTCTGGTTTTATCATATGCATTAAGATTTTCTGTTGTTTTTGGCCTCTTGGCATTTGCTTTGCTTGATAGGGTTCTTTCAAGTTGTAAAAAAAAATACCAATCTAATTTTTCAGAAATACAAGTTGGTGGCGTATACTTTCTCTAACTAACCAAAAGATGGTGTCTGCGAGTCACCTATACCCCTCAAGTCATTCTCCTCAACTTTGTCCTTGTGGTGTGTGGGGAAATGATTCTTGTGGGATTCAGTTGGTGAACTCAGTTTGGGTGTGTTGCTGGAGCCATCTGCCCTGAATGTGGGGCGTGTGTCCGGGTGGCTAGGGAGGCAGGGCAGCTTTAATATTCAAAACCCCCAGGTGTTCCCAGAGATTCAAGGCCACTGCGAGAGTCTAAGCCTTCATTTCAGTTCTGCCCCATACCCTCTCTGTCGCTGACCCACAAGTCTCCGGCATTGATGTAGCGTCCCTGGGTTTTCCGAGCGGGTCCCCCTTCTCAGCTGTGATCTTCCAGGACCTCTGCTGAGGGAAGGCTTTGCTATGTCACAAGTGCACGCTGTCCCTCAAGGGAAGCCCCAGGCCGCCGGGCCGTGCAGGGGCACTCTCAGCCTGATGCAAAGATGGCTGAACGGGGCATCTCAACCCCCTCCTCCTCGCACAGTTCCTCCTTCCCAGCTCCGGGACAGCTGGCGCAGCTCTGGGCTGTGGGCATGGCCCTGGGCAGGAGTGTCTCCAGCCCGCCAGTGAGCCAGCTGCAAGCAGCGGGGTTTCTTTCTCCTTCCGGCTCTCCCCTCTGCTCCCCCAGCCCTGAGGGAATCTGCAGCAGGCTATCCTCCACGCCAGACACCGAGAGGCCTGCTCAGCCCACTCCTGCCGTGCTTCACTACGCGGTTCCCACCGTTGCAACTGCAGCCACTCCTGGGTTTTTCCTTTTTTTTTTTTTTAAAGAACCAGTCCATCTCCAAACGCCAACCCCTGGCTTCCCCACACCACAGCACGGCCGTGGGTCTTTCAGCTGGCTTACTCACTTGTTTCAGAATGCAGACTCCCAGTTTCACCAAGTGTATGGCCCCTGTGGTTCTAGCAGACCTTGTCCAGCTGGTGCATCGCTGAAACCGGTATTCTGGGTCACCTTCTGGTTTTTATCTAGTATGTTTCACGGAGGTGTTTTTTTGCCCTGTCTCACCTAGCTGCCATCTTAGGTTCTCTCCCCTATGTTTTCTTATAGGTTTGTAGTTTTGGTTCTTATATTTAGGTCTTTGATCCATTTTGAGTTAATTTTTGTATATGGTGTGAGGTAGGGGTCCATCTTCATTCTTTCACATATGGATATCCAGTTCTCCCAGCACCATTTGTTGAAGACACTACTCTTTGCCCACTGAGTGGACTTGGCACCCTTATCCAAAATCAATTGGTCATAGATGTGGAGGTTTATTTCTGAACTCTCAATTCAATTCCATTAATCTACATATCTGCCCCTTTGCCAGTTACATGCTGTTTTGATTACTGTAGCTTTGTAATAATTTTAAAAATCAGGATGTGTGAGTCCTCCAACTTTGTTCTTCTCATTCAAGGTGGTTTTGCCTCTTTGGGGCCCCTTGCCCTTCCATATAAATTTGATGCTTGGCATTTCCAATTCTGCAGAGATGGCTATTGGAATTTTGATTGGGGTTGTGTTGAATTTGTAAATCACCTTGGGTAGAATTGACATCATAACAATACTTAGTCTTCTAATACATGAGCTAGGAATGTCTTTCCATTTATTTAGGTCTTTGATTTCTTTTAACAAGGTTTTGTCATTTTCCATGTATAAGTCCTTTATATCCTTGGTTAAATTCATTCCTTGATATTTGATTATTTTAGTTGCTATTTTTAGTGGAATTTTTTTCTTAATTTCTTCAGATCTTTCATCACTAGTGCATAGAAACACTAGTGATTTTGCATGTTGATGTTGTAACCCTGCCATTTTGCTGAATTCATTTATTAGCTCTAGGAGCTTTGTTGTGAATTTTTCAGGATTTTCTCTATATAGAATAATGTCATCTGCAAATAGGGAAAGTTTTACTTCTTCCTTTCCAATTTGTATGCCTTTGTTGTTGTTGTTCCTGATTGCTCTGGCTAGAGTTTCCAGGAAAATGTTGAATTAATGGTGGTGACAGTAGGCATCCTTGTCTTGTTCCTGATCTTAGAAGAAAAGCTTTCAGTTTTTCACCATTGAGTGTGATGTTAATGGTGGATTTTTCATATATGCTCTATCATGTTGATGAAATTTTCTTCTAGTCTTAGCTTTCTGGGTGTTTTTATCAAGAAGGGTGTTGGATTTTTTCAAATGCCTTTTCTGCATCAATTGAGATGATTATGTGTCTTTTTTTTACCTTCGTTCTGTTAATATGGTGTATTACATTAGTTGATTTTCCTGTGTTGAACCACCCTTGCATTTCTGGGAGAAATCCCAATTGATCATGATGTACTATTCTTTTTCTGTGTTTGCAAATTTTTACACTAAAAGGAGGACAATGCACTAATGCATTGATTCAATTCCTTGGTCAAGATTGTAAATATATTGAATCCCGGTTATGCAAGTGGAATAATGGAATCAGAACTAAAGTTTAAAAACCAAGTTCTGCCTTTGAACTCATGGGCAGTGTCTGATGCCTGGGTATTTTCAAGGGTGGTTGTCTTCAGGGACAGGGAAATTCATTTAGTCTTTTACCAACATTAGCCTCTGATGGTTGCCTAAATACTCTGTGATAGCTGTTCCAGGACAGAAAATAGTTCAGAGACATGCTCCTGGGTTCAAGTTTTACCACTTTTATTTGCTTCTCTTTTACAGAACTCTTAGTTTCTTATCAATTATTAACTACTTGTAAATATATGGATTTTTTATAGGTGTAAAGTGTTCCTTGTGTAAAATAAAAGGTATGATGATAATAGCTAATACTTAATGTATGCTTACTGCATGGCAGGCATTGGTCTCAGCTAATCCTTGAAACAGTTCTGTGAAGTAGATTCTGTTATAATCCCCATTTTATAGATTGCTCACAGAGTGATAACTACTTCTGCCAAGGTCTCACACCTAGGAAGTGGCAGAATTAAGATTTGAACCATTGTTTTTGGGCTCTGGAGCTGTAGTTTTAACCAACACTTTCTGTATTTTTTTTTTTTTTAATGATTAAAAGCAATACCAGGAATCTGGTTTAAAAAAAAAAATGAATCTATCAGAAGGGTGTAAAAAGATAAGACAAATTCTCCTTTCCCACCCATCCCCATCTCTTATCTCCATTCTACAGAAGTGACTTCTTTTACGACTTTTATTTTTAGTTTTATTTCTTGATCCACAGCTTTAAAATTGTCCAATTCTCACAAGGAAAAATGATGAGGAAATTAGTACATCCATGTTTTCCTTCCCCTCACAGCTCTTGTTCATCTTCCACCTTCTTTCAGATATATTCTTTTATATTGTTAATGGTTATACCACTTACATTCTGTTTTGTCACCATAATTACATTTTTCATGCTTTGTTAATAAGTCATTCTAAAATGAGAAAATAAATTATGAGCATTACATTAGTCTTAGTATGTAAATATTATTCAGAATAGAATGAAACAGGTGATTGGAACCACAGAGAAGGAAATGTATGCTATTTCACTAAACCTGTGCAGCTAGAAGAAGAATGCTAACTCAAAATGTTAATTCAATTAAAGGCAAATAAATTCTCTTAGATACTATCAAGGCTTTAAAATTATGCCATATTTTAGTTTGCTTCATATTTGGACCATGAATTCTCCTATAATTTTTAGATTTTCTGATATTTCTATCTGTCTTTCTTTTTGTAAATGAAAGAAGCAAGCTAATGCCTTCAACTTATCACCATTACCAACCACCTTTTTAACCAGAGTATGTTTGACAGTATGGTAAAGTTAATTCTCTTTTTTCTTCACACTTTTCCTCTTGGCACTCCTCTATCTCCTAGTCTGATTTAGACTAACCACTTTCCATGCCTGCTGCACAGCTATTAGCCTGACATTATTTTATATAGCACTATGTATTATATACAACCCTTTTTTTCTTTGACTAGGAAACATGGGTTATTTTTCATTTTGTTGGCGCATACCCTCAAGTATTTTACAAAGAATACCTGAGAAGTAAAAATTTCTGAGTCCTTGAATGTTTTTATTTTGCTCCTCATTTAAGGGATAAATAATCTGAGTTTAGAAGTCTAGAGTAAAGAGGATTTTCTTTTTCCCAAACTAGTAAAGACATTGATTTGAAGGTTTAATTATCTTCTAGCATTCACTGTTGTTAATGAGAATTTTGAAGCCAGTATGATTTTTATTTCTTTCCAGATAATCTGTTTATATCTCGAAACTTTTGGGATATGTATCTATGGTGTTCTGAAATTTCATGAGGATGTGTCTAGTGACAGGTCCTTTTCCCTTCATCATTCTTGGCATTTGGTAGATTTTTTGTCTGAAGAAGCATTTCTTTCTTTAACTTTAAGGAATGTTCTCAATTTCTACCTCTCCATTTACCTCTATTTTTCTACACCCAATATTGGGTATTCTACATTGAACTTCTATATTTCTGCTTTTCTCTTACACTTTGTCTCTTTTACTTATTATTTTTTAGTCTAGGAGATTTCTTTGACCTTTTCTACTAGTCCTGTTGCATTTTTAATTTTGTCATTTAATTCTTGTTTTGTATTCTTGTTTCACATTTAGTTCTTGTTTTCTAATTTCACTCTTCATGGCAGCCTGTTCCTGTTTTAAGGAGGCAAAGTGTTTTCAAATATCTCTGAGGATATTCAACACATTTTTAAGGTTTTTTTAAATGATACTCAGTTGCTGTTTCCTCTGAAATCTAGTGGTGAATTCTGAATGTCTCTGGAGAAGTCGGAAAGTCATTCCAGGTTAAGCTATGCTGGTAAACCATAGTCTTAGTCCTGTTTGTCATTCTCTCTCACCCCACTTCCCAAACATACAAACTTTTGAGGGGTCAGTGGGAAACCTATCTTTCCTATCATGGTTTTTTTTTTTTTCCTACTGCACAAGGATTTCCAGACATTGGTATATTAGTCAGTTTTCCTTAACCAGAGCAAGGGTATGAAGCTCATCCAACAGTTGATTAGTATTACCAATTGATTAGTGTTGGGGACTGAATCATGTCCCTCACAAGACTTCAGGTTTCTGTGGGTGTGGACACATTTACAAGTAGGCTCTTTGAAGATCCTGTCAAGATAAGACCAAATTGAATTAAAGTGGGAGTTAATCTAATATGATGAGTTTTTATAAGCAAAGGAAAGTTGGAAACAGTAGTAGAAGCAACAGGAGACTGAAGGAGACAGATCACTATGTGGTTCCACCAGTGATTGGTGGAAAGCTACCACCGGAGAGCTAGAGACTTCGAAGAAAGCATGGCCTGCCAATACCTTGATTTTGAACTTCTAACCTCCAAAATTGTGAGACAATAAATTCCTGTTGTTTATGCTGTGTTATTTGTCATAGCAGACCTGGCAAACTAAGATAATTAGGAAACAAAATGACAAGAAAGAGAGTTAAGAACACATTCATCTTTTTCCCTTTGGGAAAGGTACAGGAATGCTTTCCTACCAAATCTCTCAGGATGGCATTATGGTGCAGCTTCAATGAAGGTGTCAAGTAATGGAGGGCCCATGTTGAATTTATTCAATTTAGCCAAAGTAAGACCCCTAGGGTACAATTAAAAAACTAACTCTTTTCTCCCTTACCTCATGCCCATTCAACTTGGCCAGTGGGGCTAATTGGAGATGAAGCCCCATGGCTTATATACTCACTTTGAGGTAAGAGAAAGAAAGAATTCCAGTAACTTTAATGAAAACAATGCCCTTTTATTTCAGTAATATCTGGTTCCATTTTAGTCAGAAACTCTAAACTCCATTTAAAGTTCAAGCATCTTCCCTCCTCCAACTCAGAACCCCATGGATGTAAACCTGGATTTGAGGAAAGGTAGTGTATCAGCTTCTCTTCTTTTTCTCTTCCAGTTCCTTTCCTAGCTCCAAGCTTCCCCATTTGCAAGCCTTTGACCCCCTCCAGCCTTGGTGCTTGTGCTGGTTTGGATGTATTATCTCCCCCAAAATGCCATTATCTTTGATGCAGTCTTGTGTGTTGGAGTTAATTGGGTTGGAGACTTTTGAATGTTTCTGTGGAGATGTGATCACTTAACTGTGGGTGAGATCTTTCATTGGATAATTTTCATGGAGGTGTGGCCCCTCCCATTCAGCATGGGCCTTGATTAGTTTACTAGAGCACTATATAAGTTCAGACATAAGGAACGAGCTTGCTACAGCCAAGAGGGACACTTTGAAGAATGCACAGGAGCTGAGAGAGGAACTTCAGCTTACAGAGACATTTTGGAGATGGCCTTTGAAAGCAGACTTTTACTCTGGAGAAGCTAAGAGAAGACAAACGCCCTGAGAGCAACTAAGAGTGACATTTTTGAGGAGTTGAAGTCTAGGGAGGAATGTCCTGGGAGAAAACCATTTTGAAACCAGAACTTTGGAGCAGACACCAGCCATGTGCCTTCCCAGGTAACAGAGGTTTTCTGGATGCCATTGGCCATCCGCCAGTGAAGGCACCCAATTGTTGATGCATTACCTTGGACACTTTATGGCCTTAAGACTGCAACCGTGTAACCAGATAAACCCCCTTTATAAAAGCCAATCCATTTCTGGTGTTTTGAATTCTGGCAGCATTAGCAAACTGGAACAGTGCTTGAGAAGGGAGAAACAATATGGGGGCAGAGAAAGTTATAGTTAATGTGATGGTTAGACTTATGTGTCAACTTGGCCAGGTGATGGTGTCCAGGTGTCTGGTCAAACAAGCACTAGCCTGTTACTGCAAGGATATTTGTGGCTGTTTAATAAACCAGAAGATTGGTTTATTAAACCATCAGTCAATTGAATGCATCTTTGGCTGATTACATCAAGGAAGGGCGTGTCTTCTGCAATGAGAGAATTCAATCAGTTGGATTTAATCCAATCAGTTGAAGGCTTTTAAGAGAGAAGAGAAAGAACCTTCACTACTTCTTTGACTAGCCAGTATCTCCTGAGGAGTTCACTGAACACCTTCATCGGAGTTGCCAGTTCACTGCCAGCCCTATGGAATTTGGACTCGTGTATCCCACCCTATGGAATTTGGACTCATGCATCCCCACAGTTACGTGAGACACTTTTATAAAATCTTATATTTACAGATATCTCTTGTTGATTCTGTTTCCCTAGAAAACCCTAACTAACACACTTAATTAGTGCCACTCTAATGTGGTTGTCTTCACCTGTGGCTCTGACTGACTCCTTTTCTTGGGGTACATTTATAGGTTCTTTAGAGTCTCCTACTAGGAATACTAGTGTGTACTTCCTGTGAATCTGAGATGCATTTTTCTCTAACAACTAATATTTTTCCCTTGGCTCCCTGTTGAGGACACTTCATTTTTCCAAGCTGTTTTTCAGGTAACATGGCTCCACACATATGCTCTGTCTCCATGGTCCACACTTAGTGTATGAGAAACACTTCTGCTTCCTTGTTTGGTCATCAGGGGAAGGCAGCTCTCACTGAGCCTAGCCTTGCTCTTTCTGTCTAGCCTCTAGGCCAACATGCATAGCTTCTTGCCTTTAGATTCTTCAGATCAACATTGTTCCCCACTATCTCTCCCAAATCCATGGAATGAATATAAAGAGCTCCAGAGCCCCAAGTCCTTTCTCAGCCTTGCCAACAACTTTTATAGACTGGATGTGGGTGGTTGGTCAAGGGTCATAAAACTATTTCTTTACCACTTCCTTTGTAACTCCTGTAGGTGGTCTAGCAGTTCATTTCGGAATATGGTAGTAATCAGCATCTTGTATTTTGGAACCTCCATTCAAAGTGAGATAGATATATCTGATGTTCTATGACTCAGGAATAGAGTCAAAGGTTAAGAAAAGACTGATTCGAGTTGCAATAGTTTGATGTTATCCTTGACATAGTTCTCATTAGAGCAGTTAATTAACAGTGTCCATAATGGGTCCATTTTCTGTAGAGCCCATCTGCTCTTCATATACAAAAGTAGCCTGAGGAACCGGTTTTGAAATTACTCAAGGAAGATACCAGTGCACTTATGGATAGAATGTCTCATCCCTTGCCTTTTCTTCCCCTTGCCAAGAAAAAAGATAGGCCTAATTTGTGGAAGGCTAAGCATTTTTTCATTTAAAAAATGGGACAAATTGCATTCTGTCCAAACAGACTGGACCATGTTTGAGGGGTTAATAAAGTGAGCAGGGATAGAGTTCATCATTCAGAGAGGGCCTTAAACATTTCTGAAGGCAAAATGTCTTCACTGGATATTTATTCAGTTTTTTAGAATCAGCTGTATAATATGAGGGTTGTTAAGATATTCATAAAGGCAGGTAAACTTTTAGATTTCAGTTAGGATCTAGTCTCTGTGACTTCAGGTATTTTGTGCCTCAGGTAACTATGGATCTATCTTACTAGCAGATCTTACAGTCAGACTCTTGCCTCACCATACAGTTTTATGAGAGGAAGGAATTTTCTTTGAAGAAATGAGAAATTTCTAAGGCTTAAATTTTACCACATCCCCAGATTATAAGGCAATGATGTTGACATCTCAGGAAAAGAAGATTAACCCCAGCACCCCCATTTACTGTCTACATCATTTTGGGCAAGTTGTCTAGCCTCTCTATACTTCCACTGACTCGTTTATAAAAGGGATATAATCACACACACATAATATGGTTGTTGGGGAGATTAAACAAGAAAGTAAAGGTTTTAGAATAGTGCTCGACACATATTAAGTTCCTAATAAAAATTAGCCATTATTACTTGTACTAAGCTTGGCCAAAGTAACTAGTCCTGTGAGGTGTCACAGATAACCAAAATCCAACCAACTCACAAGGAAATGTTCGGACTACTCAAATTTAATCTCTTCACACATGAGGCTCTCTTGACCTGAGTCCCCCACTCCTCTTGTGGGCCACTGCCAGGCTTGTCTTCTTTTCTCTCACTTTTGTGACACCTGCTCTATAACTCTCTTGCAGGTGCACATGCACAGTTACCTTTCTGCCATTTTGTCTATCTCTGGGCCTGGAAGTTGGCATTATTCTTTTATATACTCCCACCTTCACTACTGCATCTTTGTGGTTGTATTATTTGCAAGCTTTTGTCATAGATTGGATTTTTCACCTTGTCGCACTTTCAGAAACATCAAGTAAAATATATAGACTCAGATGTATAACCTCTGTACAAAATTCAGGATTTTCCAAATACAACCTCCATACTCATTGATCTACCCATAACCTGATGAGCCTTAGGTAAACTGAAGGCTTACCCATGCACTGCTAAAGGCCAAACCTGGGTACACCTGTGGGCACTCCACATGTGGAAAGCCAGTTGGTAGACCTCTCCAGTTTTTAATTAAAAAACAATTTCACAGTGAACCACAAGCTGTTTCCTAACAACTATACTGTTATCTCACATTGCATATAAACCTTTATATAGTGCAATAGAAAACGTAGCCCCTACTATACGTTAGAAAATGTTTTGGAGATTCATAAGTGATTAAGATACAATGTCTGATTTCAAAGTTACTTAATTTTATTTCTATGTTTTGCTTTCCTACCATGTTTAGAAAGTTCTCTAATGGTAATATATCCTATTCAGATCTCTGTCTCAGTATAACACTCTGCACATAGAAAGTAATCTGAGTTCTGAACCAAACAGGATCCTGATGTGAGCTTGTCATTGGATTTCTTGGCTTGTGGTCCTTGTAGCAATATCATTAAACTATACAGACTCGGAGGCATATATTGCCATCTCTTCTTCTGTTGTAGTGTGTCTTTCTGCCTCTCTCTTATAAGGACCCTTGTGATTACATCATTGGGTCCACCTGGATAATCCAGAATAATAATCTTCCCCCCAATCCCAAGGGCCTTAACTTAATCACAGCTGCAGAGCCTCTTTTGCCATGTAAGGCAACATCTTCACAGGTTCTGGGGGTTTGTACAGGGACATCTTGGGGTGAGATGTACTATTCAGCCTATAATACCTGGCTAATATTAGGTCAAACAAAAAGACAAAACTGAAAGAAAAGTAACTTGAGAACAGACTCACTCAACTGTGCAGTACTCTGAAGGACAAACGAACCCGTATATGGACAAATATGGGGGAAACCATGGGGGCTGAGGAAGGCTCATCTGTTTGGTGGTTAGTGGAGGTTGGTGATGTATGATGATTAAATACAATCTGCAAAGGCCGTCCCAGGTGTAAAGACCTCATAAAGCTAGAGACGGCATAAACGGTTTATTAGTTTCCATAATGGAGGCATCTTAAATGGATGTGGTCTAATTGTCCATTTTTCATTGTCTTGAGTTTAATGAGTGTGGGTGTAAATGTGGATGTTTGCATGTGTATTGGCAAACCTCTCCTTATGCAAGAGATCTTTTTTCTGGAAAAATTTTTGTCCATTAATTTTTTTTTAATAAGCCAAATCCTCACTTAAATGAACTCTTAATTCTGTCTTTACAAGAACCCTAAAGCAAATCTTTCTAAAAAGTTGATCATCAAAATTACTTAAGGATGGCTCATAGGTGTGCTCTGAATAAAAGGTAAGTTAGTAAAAATCCATTTCTTTATCATATTAGAAGCTAAAATTTTCTAAATAGTACATTCTGTGGTGCTCAAGTCTGTGGGAGGCAGTTTCCTGTATGATGGAACTAGTCACATATTCAGGCCTTTAGGAACTTGAACATCTCCCTAGGTGTCTGACATGATGCAGGAAAATCTATAAATATGACATTCTTGATGAGAAAGCAGGATCCTCTCCCATTTAGAGGGCAAATACTCCAGAGGTAAAACACATTCAGTCACTACTGCCCTGAAAGGGAGGGTGGTTTAGGTTGCTTTCTTCTCTGAATAAAAGGTCTGGGCATTTAGAGGGTCTTGAGACCTAGAAGGAGAAAAGTGCCAGGTGGGTGGGTGGGAGTCAAGGATGCTGGGAGACGAACTGGGGACACTGAGGACTACCCTTATCTCCTGGCCAGGCCCAGTGCAGGTGGCCAGCTGACACCACGGCTAGGGAAGTGGTAGGGACAAAGGAACTTCCCCATGTCCCCTGAGATTTGGTAAGTCTGTATGACCTTAAATTTGAGTTCTGAGTGGAATCTCCCCCTCCCCCCCAGTTATATATCTGTTTATATCTAGCAGGTAAATAAGACCAAAAACAAATCTGTATATAAAGCTCAGAAACATTTCTTACTGAATCTCCTGTGGATGAATGATCCATGCAATTCTTTCTTCTCTCTTCCTCATTGCTCTGTCAGAAAGCTTATTAATATATGTATATTTCTGGCTTTTTGGCTATATGAATGATTCAGAAACAAATTGAAATGTCAAGTTCTCTATGGCTTCCTGGTTATATTGAAATCTACCAGCTCGTATTAAATTTCTATCAAATTGCATTATCCAGGGACAAAAGATCAATTAATCCCTGTTCTTCTCCTGGTAAAACACAGATCACAGGAAACCATGCTATGCAAGCTCTTTAATCAACGGAGTCAATGGAGCAGTGGAACATGGGGAAAACGAGACCCGGGCATGCAAACTTGTGCTATGCCCTCTTTATTAACTCCACATTTCGTATGAGAAAGGGAAATTCAGAAGATGTGATTGATAATCACTCAACTATGCTGTTTCATAAGTAAGTTATTTCCAAATTTGAGTGAACAGCTTTGGAAAAATTTATGACTTTATTTTATGCGACATAAGCTAACTTTAAAGAAAGAATAACCACCCCTTTTATAACTGGACTAATATAAAAGAAAAAGACTTTTACATCATTCCTTCCAACTACTCCCTTGGCACTTTTACAAGGAGAGCTGGGCAGTTATTGTTTCCGTCTCAAGATAAACGGAACGAGAAGTATCAATAAAAAACTAATTATCATAATAATAATTATAATAACCCAAACCAAAATAATAACAATGGATGTAATAATCATAAAAAACATTATTACATCTTTCTTCTTTAGGTCTTTCATCCACTGAATCTTTTTAATGTGTAGGAGCTGTGGGTTTTCATCTATTTCGCCTTAAGCAGTAATTGCATTTGATCCAGGCTGCACAATTTTACCCATAATATTAGAAATGGGAGACAGTCATGGTGCAGTGTGCTTATTATTGGTTATTATTAAAGATGGGGATCAGTCCGTTATCATGGGGAGTCATCAGAGTGTCACAAACAACTTCTTTTCACTCACTTTCCGACTGCTGTGACATTCAATCCATGCTCTGATTTAAACCTAGCGTCTGGCTATTTTAACCGAGAAAACCACTTACTGGTCTCTATTTCTTAGGTTCTGATTTTGGCTTCTTTTGTGACTTATTCTGTTCATTTTACCCCCTGCATTTGGTCAATGTCATAATCAGAGTAGAAACTATGCCACATCCAGAGAAAAATGTCTTTGTAATAAATATCGATAATTTTCTCTTCTCTGGATTGGCCCCGATTTGCAAGGGTGTCGGTGATCAGGGATGGACGCTCCTGCTGTGGGCTTTTCAGAAGGTAGAGCCCCCGCTCTGGCTGTGGGAGCCACAAGAACTCGGGGTGGCCGTGTTCTCCACACTGTGGAGAAAGCCAGTCTCTAGATGCAAAAGAGTAGAGATGAAAGACAAAGACAAGGAGAGTCCAGGCAGCCACCGCTTTGTTCTGCCCTGCCTGCATTCACATGCAATTCCCCCTGTATTTTAAACAATTTCCCTTTTATGCACAACTTAGTTTAATTTGGGCTTTTGTTATTTGTCAGCTCATGAGTCCTTACGAATTGAGTCTTATTCCGGTAGTGGTTCTCACTGTCACAGAACTGTGACTAACTCAGTGTCCACAACAACCACTGGTGAAGTAGCCTGTAAGAAATGTTTCATTAATAATGATGCGCTAAACTTGTACATGTTTTACTGTTTTTCATCGATTATAGCATTGTTGAGCTATGTTATAATCAAACATCATTTTTACTTTCTTGTATTCCTACATGCTTTCTTGAGTGGGAGAGATGTGGTGGAGTTGTAGCATGTCCTCTGGGAATTGCGTGGACTCAGTATGTCCACGGGGAAGTGCGTGCCTCTGGAAGTTGTGGCCCTTGTAGAAAGAGATTGATATCCACTGCCACAAGGTTGCTGAGTACTGCAGCCTCTTCTGGGTCCCAGCATCTTCATCTGATTTGTTCATTGGGTCCACCTGGTTCCAACATTCATCTTTGGAGATGTATGGAATGTTCTTTAAGCTCTGGGTTTTATACAGCTGACAGTATAAATGAAATACACTCATGTTTGGGGAAGTTCCTGCTTGAGTACAAAATTGTATTCATTATTGGGAATCAAGCATGTCCTAGGTATGTCTTATGGACTGGAGTGGCAAGTTATCCCGGCGTGTGCTTGCAGCAGGGACTGAAATCCTTCTAAGGAAAGGAACAATCAGACTGGGGCCATTAACAAGTGTCAGTCATCTAAGAGGAGGGTAGCCCAGTCCCCATGGACTCTTGGGCCACAAAGTGGATACTACCATAAAAAAAGAAAAAATAAAACCAACAGCACCCTAAAACACCAAGTCTAAAAGAGTCGTTTTCCCAAAAACTGCAGAAGGCATTGTTATGAAGGACAGGGTTCCTTGGTTCCCTTCTAAAATCCAAAAGGGGTAATGAGGTGCTCTTCTTTCTTTGGCCTGAAAGGCAGCCAGCTATGGTATTTCGAAGACTCTAAAGGAGAATGATGCTTCTGCACTTGTAGTTCCTGCATTTGGCAACCCATATCTCAGGGGGTGATGGGACCCAGTGCATGGCAGCAATAACTGATGCCCTCTGGGGACTACAGTAAATAGCTGGGAGAGGTTTTGCAGAAGATTGGAGGTCTTCGGTGTAGGTTGGTCAACCACCAGGAGGGGAAAAATAACACTATCTTGAGTGTTTACTAGTTACCCAAGCACTTTCTTGCTTAACTTCCCACCTCCCAGAACTCAGATATTAGGGGGTTGATGTTTATCTCCTCTCCTCTGCCCAGCCCATGTTCTCAAACAATGGTGGGCTCAAGTCCTTCTTTTCAAGAGGAGGGGGGAAATGGAAGAGAGGGTGAGGCTAAGTTAGGAAATGGAAGACAATCTTGGTTCAGGAAGCAGGAACGTAGAGATGGTAGCTTTTTTCCAACCCAGAGTCTCAAAATATAAAAAAATTGGGCTCCAATTACCTCTTACTCTTGGAAATCCTGGAAATCCATAGAACCAGAGTTATCTCCATTAGTGTTTAATCCAGAGCAGACATTGACACCCAGTGCTGAGAAACTACAGCAAGGGTTGTGATGGATCTGGATTTCATAGCTGGAATCCTGGAACTCCCCGCTGGCTAGCTACACAGGCTTACCTTGTCATTCGATTAACCTTTCAACATGACTTACATTTTACCAGTTGAATTATGGGGATGCTATTTACTACATTATGGTGGAGTTTTAATCCTCTTTACAGCTCTGTGAATGAGGCACTACTTTTATTCCCATCTCACCAGCATGGAATGCTAAGCTTAGAGAGATTGACTTGTTCAGACTCACACAGCTGCTCAGACAGACTAAATCCAGACCTGCTCTTCTTTAAAAAAAAAAAAAAAAAATTATTAAAATTTAATACATAGGCATAAATGTGCATGTATCTTGATTGCATAGATTGAACTTCCACAAAGAGATCCCCCAGGTGTAGCCAGCACCTAGATGAAGAAACATATGATTACCAGCATCCTATAACTCCCCTCATGCTCTTTTCCAGTAACTAATCCTGAGGACAACCACTGTCTTGACTTTTATTCATGCAAAATAGTTTTGTCTGTCTTTGTACATTATATAAATGCAATTCTATAGTATACACTTTGATATCTGGCTTCTACACAACATTGTGTTTTGAGACTCATCCCTGTTGTTAGGTAGTTGTAGTTGGTTCATTCTTATTGCTGTATAGTATTTTTTTCAGCAATTTTATAGCGATATAGTCACATACCATACAGTCATCCTAAATGTTCAATCAGTTATTCACAGTATCATCATATAGTTGTGCATTCATCACCACAATCATTTTTGAACATTTTCATTACTCCAAAAAATAATAAAAATAAGAATAAAAAAAAGTATGAAAGAACACCTAAAACATCCTACCCTTCCCTATCCTCCCTCCCCATGATTCATTTACTTTTTTTGTCCCCATTTTTCTACTCTTCTTTCCATACACTGGATAAAGGGAGTGTGAGCCACAATGTTTTCACAATCACACAGTCATACCAAATAAGCTATATAGTTAAATAATAATCATCTTCAAGAATCAAGGCTACTGGATTGCAGTTCAACAGTTTCAGGTATTTCCTTCTAGCTATTCCGATACACTAAAAACTAAAAATGGAGATCTATATAATGCATAAGAATAACCTCCAGAATGACTTCTCGACTCCATTTGAAATCTCTCAGCCACTGAGACTTTATTTTGTTTCATTTTGTTTCCCCTTTTTGTCAAGAAGGCTTTCTCGATCCCAGGATGTCATGTCCCATTTTTCCAGGGAGATTTACACCCCTAGGAGTCATGTACCACATGGGGGGAGATCAGCGAATCCACCTGCCAAGTTGACTCAGAGAGAGAATCCACATCTGAGCAACAAAAGAGGTTCTCTGGAGGTGACTCTTAGGCACAATTATAAGTAGGCTTAGCCTCTCCTTTGCAGTAACAAGCTTCATAAGGGCAAGCCTTTTTTTTTTTTTTTTTTTTTTTTTTAAATTGTTAGTTAAAACTGTTTGATAGGAACAATCTTGGACAAGCAGAAATAGCTTTGATTTGAAAGATTATAGCAAGAAACAACTGGGAAAGGATCTACAGAAATGGTCAGATTGAATAGTTTGTACCTCTTCTAGAGACTGCATTTAAACAGATGACTGATTACAAATTCTTCCCTCTTTCAAGGCACATGCCACTTCTTATATCTGTTAGCATTCCACACAGGGTATGAGATTTACATTTAAAAATCAGTTTTCTTCTTCAGGGTAGTGGGAAGGCCCAGAGATCAGTCCGTGAAATCCACCCCCAACACAGGTGAAGAACAGCTTTCAGTCCCTGAGATTCCAGGGACTGACCAGGTTGTACTGTATCGTATTTGAGTGTTTGAATATACTCTAATTTATTTGTTCATTGTACTATTGGTGGGCATCTGGGTAGTTTGCAGTTTTGGCTATTGTGGATAGTGCTGCTATGAATATTCTAGAATGTGTCTTTAGTAAATACATGGAATTTCTGTGTCATAAAGTAGGTGTATTTTCATCTTTCATAGGTACTGCCGATCCTTTTTCCAAAATGGTTGAAACAATTTACACTCCAACCAGTAGCTGATGCGAGTTATGGTTGCTTCATGTTGTCTGTACTTGGCATTTTCTGTCTTTTTCATTGTAGCCATTTTGATGGGTGTGTAGTGGTATCATGTTGTGATTGGTTTTAATTTTCTTTTCTCTGTACATTTCCAGGTGTTTATCTTTTATTTGCATATCCTCTTTGGTGAAGAGTCTGTTCAAGTCTTTTGCCATTTTTCCTATTGTGTTATCTATCTTTTTATTATTGATGTTCAGGGTTTCTTTTTATATTCTGGTTATGAATCCTTTGCTGGATATGTATTGTGAATATGTTCTTTCTTCCTTTGTATTGCCTTTCATTTTCTAATGGTGTGCTATGAAGGTACCATGAAGAACAGAGACATTTTTAACTTTACAATAGTTTAATTTGTCAGTTATTTTCTTTTATAGTTAGTACACTTTTGCATTCTCTTTCAGAAATCTTTGCCTGCCCCAAGATTATTGAGGCATTTTCTCATGTTTTCTTCTAAAGCCTTTCACATTTTGATCTGCAATCTATCTGGACTTAATTTGGATGTATGATGTGAGAATGGGGTCAAAATATTTTTTTCCATATGAATAGTCAATTGATCCAGCAATTGATTTATTAAAAAATCACACTCCCCCCCGCCATGGCACTGAAGTGTCACCTTTGTCGTATAACAGATTAACCATATATGTGTGAGCTTGTTTCTGGGCTCTCTATTCTATTTCATTGGTCAGATAACATTTTTGTCTACAGCCTGTTTTTATAAACACTATTCAATTGATAAAACTGACTTGTGTCTTCCAGACTTGTGTGATTAGGGTAAATATGGGTTAAACACAATATATTTAAATGTAATACAATTCAGTACAATATATATTAAATGCAATATATTAAATATTGTTTTATAGATTGACACACAAAAAGAAAATAATATACATTGTGCATATCATTATTTTTAAAATTAATTTTAATCAGTTTTTACTAAATAGTTACAAAGTTTGCAACATTTAAAAGATGTATCTGTATTCTAATTCCCCCTGTGTTTCCTCTTTTTTTGGTGGGGGAGGGTAGTTCTCAATCATCTGCCAGTTATCTCCTCTCTTTCTATGCTTGTTCAGATTTCACTTATTCCTGGATTGCAGTGGGCCCAGAATTTTCAGAAACTTTATATCAATTTGTTGAAAACATACAGGGAGTTTATTAACTTTATTTCTGCAAGTCCCAATTTGCTACCATGTAGAGCTATGCAACGCTGAAATATTGAAGTCTGCCTGATGCAGAATCCCCAGGGCTGAAAAGAGTTTCTCACTTTTTTTTTCTATGATTTCTATGGGATAGGATATACACAAAATTTCTACTTTGGGAGGGACGTAGAAAACCTCCACTCTGTTAACTGAAAATGTCTCCTATTTTGCAGACGTCACTGACTCGTTGCATTATTAAAACTTCTCTTTCTCCTATTCTCCACCATAGGAGTCTGTAATATTCCCAATGGACCACTTACATTTTACCTATTTGCGTATTACCCTTGGAAAAACACTCCATATAATATAAAAAGAAAAATAGTGTTGCTCATTAGACATTGACAGTCTAAGGATAATAATAATAAGGTGATAAGGTGTGAGCAAACCTAAAATGAGCTCCTCCACCCCTCACTTTCTCTCTGACCACTGCAGATTGTCTGGAAAACAGCATAATGAGTCCTTATACTGCTCCTTTAAGTTTACAGAAATTAGTGAGCGAAGGATACCCTGTGGATTTAACTTGGATCAAAGTTAAAAAAAAATAATAAATCAAGGCTTCTACCAGGCTTAGGAGTAACATAAAATGGCCCTGAGAGAAAATTGTTCTGCTTTTAGGCAAGGTCTTAATGATGGGTCCTATTTTCATCAGGGGCCTCTGGGTATATTAATGTAAAACATGATTTTTCTTATGGGCAGAGAAATCTGTGTTCATTATATTGCGATAAGAAAAAGTTTCTCAACCTGTGGCAAATACTGATATTCTCTTATCAATTATTCATTCTCTTTTCTCTTTAAAATGAACAGATATCCAGTCTTTAACTAGCATATTTCTGCCCAGCTAAAAACTCACTTTAGCAAGCCTTCTTTGCAGCTAGATATACTCATGTATATCTAGATATACTCATGAGTGACAAAGTTTTGGCCGATGACGTATAAGTGGCAGTGTGATGTGAGATGTCCTAGAGGTCTCCTGTCAGAGGGAAGGCCTTTCTCTATCCCATGGCCAGGATCTTGGATGTGATGGCTGCAGCCCAAGGAGCCATCCTGTTGCCATGAGGAGGAAGGGCGGCTCTTGGGGCAGTGGAATGGGTAGTTGGGAAGAGCCTGGGCCCTAAATGAAACAGTTCAGGACTGCCTGCCTCCAGACTTCTTTACTGTGATAGAGAAATTAACCCCTGCCTTATCTAAGTCACTTCCAAGAGTTCTCTGTTACATTTAGCTGAATCTTACCATAATAGATACTTTAATATAGATTTAGACTGTACTGTCTCTGACAATTATTTTTTTATCATGTGCGTGTGTGTGTGCGCGCGCGTGCGTGCTTGGTCCAATATTTGTCTACTACAAGACGGCAGGAAGAATGAGGATGAATATGAGTATATCTCCCTGGCAGAGGACTCCTGAATGGTGCTGGACTAGGGGATAACAAAGTCTGCTTGGGCTGTCATCAAGCCTTTCATGATGTTATTCTCAACTAATTAACTTAGGTTTTGGAAAAGGTATTGCTGATTTTTGCATTGGAAAGCCCTCAGGGAGAGAGGCAGATACTAAAGTAAGACTATCACTTTGAGCAGGAGATTGGATTTTCCAAATGCAGCGATGGATGGAGATTTGCATTGGGAGAAAAGAAAAATGTTTGAGAGAGGAAAAAAGGAGGTTGATTCTTGAGATTGGGGTGCAGGTATGTCCACGATGTCACCCTGGGAAGGTTCTGATTTTCCCATAGTTTATTTTGAATTTTCTTTGGATTTTGGGAATAGCACAGTTTTAAGGTTTTTCTTCTGCTTTCCATTTCTTCTGGTTATCCATAGCTTCTCAGTACATAAGGCTTTGTTTCTATAATGAGTTTTATGTTGGTACAGTTGAAGGGAATTAAGGAATTAGACCATAAAGGAGCATATGGGGCTTTCCCATTGCAGCTCCTCAGTGGGGCCAACACTACTAAGAAGAGAGTTTGAGGATTCAAAGTCTGACCGTCATAAAGCTAGCAGAAGCCCAAGGAGATGCCAAGAAGGATGGGAAGGAACAGCTGCTTTAGCCAATGATTTGGGTGGATATGAGACAAGTCCATTTCCCCCACAGACTTGCCCAAGCAGTGGACTTCCTTCCTCCCAATTTACAAAAGAAAGTAAAATCTCTTAACCATTCAAATCTGACTATGATGCATTGCCTTGGTGCCTTGCCCTGGGGTGTATAAACTTTTAGGTCACCAAACAAAGGAATAATTTTGAAATATTGGTGTAGGTGTTTAAACAAGTGGATAAATCTAATGGCTGATAATATGACTTTTTATAAATCAGTTGGTATCTAACTCTTTGCTTTTGAAAGCATTGAAGGAAACCTTGAAGTATCAGCCAATAATCAATAAAAAACCATTTTGGATGATAAATCAGTGTTATTTTTGGCCAGTATCCAGCAAGGAGTTTTAAAAATTAGGTAGAATTGCTATAAGGGAATACCTTCAATTACCTTCTATTTATTTTTATGAATATCTTAGACTGAGTTCTCAAGAAGACAGAGCCTAGGTATTAAGTTTTTCTTGGGGTGGGTGAATGGGTGAATTCCAGGTCACTAGAGGTGGAGGAATAGGGGAAGTGAGGCAGGAAAGGAAGAGCAAATATCAGATAGTCCATTGGCATGCTGGCCAGTCTCACAAGAAATCCAGCTGGAGAAATTGTTTGGAGCTATTGTGCCTTGCAACAGTGCACTGGGAAGATGAAAGCTGAGAAATTTATTTATGGCTTCTTACCATACCTGCCTCTCACTGGTCAAAGTGTGCCCCAGGGAGCATTAACCCCCACACTTCTGGGTTGGGTACCTAGCCCCTCTGGGCAGCTGTTGAGGAAACTAGAACCTCTGGGAGTTGTGGGGTTGGAGTTGCAGCTGATGCAATGGGCTTTACAAATGCAATGTTGAAAGGCTGGCCTTTGCCCTCGGAATGATGTGGTGGGTTTGTCACATGAGACTTTCCACTGAGAAATTGCTAGGACCATGTTGCCTCTTGTAAAAGGTAATGGGGGAAGACTGAGGTCCAGGGTCATTTTCTGTGAAAGAGATTTCTCAGCAATTACATCTGTCTTAGTTTGCCAGGGCTGCTGTAACAAAGTACCACAGACCAGTTGGCTTGAACAGCAAGAATTGATTGTCTCAGTTTGGGAGGCTAGAAGTCCAAAATTAAGGTGTCAGCAGGATCATGCTTTCTCTGAAGCCTGTAGCATTTGGTAGTGGCTTGCCGGAAACCCATAAACTCGATCTCTGCCTGTGTCACATGGCCATGTCTCTCTCCATCTGTCTCCTCCTAATATGTCCAAATTTCTTCTGCTTATAAAGACTCCAGTCATATTGGATTAAGGCCTACCCTGATTCAGTTTGGCCTCATGTTAACTAATAACATCTTCAAAGATTTTATTTACAAATGGGTACACAACCACAGGACCAGGGGTTCGGACTTGAAAATGTCTTTATGGGGACATGATTCAATCCAGGACAACATCTGTGCTGGTTTGAATCTGTTAGTTAACATGTAAAAAGCCATGTTCTTTAATGCAATCTTGTGGGGGCAGACCTATTGTGGGTGGGACCTTTTGATTAGATTGTTTCCATGGAGATGTGACTCCGCCCATTCAAGGTGGGTCTTAATTAGTTTATTGGTGACATCTATGAGAGGATAAAAGGCAGAGATAATTTGAGGACTGCTCAAAGATGCTTAGAGAGAAAACTCCCAGAGCCGACAGAGAGCCAGACATTTGGAGATGCTAAGCTAAGAGATGAAGCCGAGTTTGCCCTGGAGAAGCGAAGTGAGAACCCACTGAAGCTTAAGGAGAAAGCCTCTGGAATCAGAAGCTGAGAGCAACACAACCCAGGAGCAAAGGACCATCAGACACCAGCCACTTGACCTCCCAGCTGTCAGAGGTGTTCCAGATGCCATCAGGCTTTTTTCCTTAGAGAAGGTATTACCTCTTAATGCCTTAATTTGGATATTTTCATGGCCTTAGAACTGTAAATTTGTGAAACTAATAAATCCCCTTTAAAAAAAGCCAATCCGTTTCTTCTATTTTGCATTCCAGCAGCTTTAGCAAACCAGAACAACCTCTCTAAATTTTTAAAAGAATAAAATATTCATCCATAAGTATATGACCAATTGGAAAAAGAAAGAACACAACTCTATCTTGTTTAGAGATCACTTTCATTAAAACTTTACTTGTTTAATATTTATAAAACGTAGAATACATTCATGTTGTTTTGATCACCTGTGTACTAATATTGAATGATAATTCATTCCAGAAGAAATTTTAGCATTTAGAGCCTTGATAACAGGAAATTTATATTTTCATTTATATTCATTTTTGTAGGGAATTATGATGGGGTTTGTGGTGGTTTGAAGCTGTTTATACCCTGGAATAACATGTTCTTAAAGTTAATCCATTCCTGTGGGTGTGAACCCACGAAGGTAGGGCCTTTTGATGAGATCCCTTCAGTTAAGGTGTGGCCCAGCTGAATTAGGATGGGTCTTAATCCTATTACTGGAGTCCTTTATAAGCAGAATGAATTTAGACATGGGAATTTAGACATGAGAGAGAGAGAAAGAGAGCCACAGGAAGTAAGAAGCTGAAACGGAACCCAGAAGAGAAGGAAGAGAGCAGGTGACATTGCCACGTGCCTTGCCATGTGACAGAGGAACTAAGGATCACTGGCAGCCAGCTCCAGAATGCCACGGTTTTCAGGGAGAAAGCATCGCCTTGATGATGCCTTGATTTGGACATTTTCCTGGCTTCAAACCCACGAGTGAATAAATTCCCATTATTTCAGCCAACTCATTGCACATATTTGCTTGAGGAACCTAGGAAACTAAAATAGGATAATTATGATAGGAGAACCAGTAAAAGATTTTAAACATAAATACTTTTACATTAGGCCAAAATTCTTGTGGGGGAAATGGAATGGAAATAACTGGTAAGGAAGAGTTTGCTCATGTAATTTTAAAAAAATGGATGTCAGTGGGTATTAAGTGATTATAATTTCATATTTTATTAAATCTAAGATGCCATTGATTGCTGTGGGGACCATTACTTTGGTATTGCTAAGTCAGAAAAAATCCTGTACCTTAAACTGACACAATGCTTTCTTATCAGTTATAATTTTTAATTTTAGACTTTTTGAAAGAGATCTTTTGGAGTTATTTGGATTGTCATCATCAATTATTCTTGAGCATAAGTGGAAATATGAATCAAACAAATTGGTTCATGTACTACTAAAACTGTTAACATTCAGTGTCTCACTCTTTGGATGCGCTTTTGGCTCAGTCGTCATCTGGGTTTTGTCCAAAATCTATTTTCCTCTGAGCCATTAAGAGCACTGATATTTTTATATTTTCTCTAGAATTTTCTTCCAAGTCACTGACTGACCAGAGCAATAAGACAACTCATCCCAATTTCAGAGTTGTTAAAATCTGAAACAACACGACAGTCTTTAGAATCCATTGAATATATATATGAAATAATATGGTAACAGTCTTATCTAACAATGTTACTATTTATAACAAAGTAGAAATTAGACTCTTTGCGGCTATGAAAACTTATGATGAAAACATTAATTTCAACTATATAAATGGGTGAGAAGGGACATAGTTTTTCAAAATTCTTAAAAGGATAAATGGGCACAAAAGTGTATAAAGCACTCTGGTAGAGAAGAAGACTGAAGTAAGGAAAGACTGGAAACTGGCCTACAGGGCATTTTGTTTAAAGAATACCATATTTTGGTTATTTTTGACTGGGGATTGTAGCTTAAGGTGAATTATCAGTTAGTAGGCCACAAGAAGAGAATTCAGGCAAATCCACATAAAAGAAATTCTGATATTCAGTCAAGTATTTCCTTTCCTCCCTTCATTTCTCTCAAACTTCCCTCTTTCTATGGGAATTTGTCAACTTTCATTTATGCTTCTGTAGCTGTTCTGACACCAGCTTGATGCACCCCATTTTTGAAAACCGTTGACAATTACTCTAGGGTGATAGTTTTAACTTTGCTTGAGATTCTGTGACACCTGATTCAAGTCAGCAAATAGGCCACTGCATTGAAAGCTGATTTTCAAAATGGAAAATGCAGAACCCTGGCAATGCATAATATTTCACATTACCAACTCACTATTGCAAAGACTGACAAGTGCACATTTGAAGATATATTCTGGTTATTTTGCAAATTGGGACTTTGATATCCTTGGGGTATAATCAGCAACTAATACAAATGGAGAAGATGTACAAATATTTTTATTGAAGGGAATTTACATAGGTGAAACATTATCGTTTAATGTTAGGTGACTTTTAAGTAAGGCTAAATGTCTGCAAGCTTTGATTTTTAATATGATCATTGTCTTTGAATTTCCAGAGGACCTTGTATTGAACTATGGTTTCATTGACTTGTCAGAATTCTTGCAGCTCAGGAAACAAGATTTTATTATTATGAAATTTTAAAATAGATGATAATGTAACAATTGAATTTTAAAGATCATATACTCAGGTATATTGGGGAATAAAATCATTTTCATTGCTGAGTTCACATGGAGGAAGTATTTATTCAGCCTCTTTTCTTAAAACTTGCAGGAAGCATAAAAGTCTCTTTTCTTTAGTGATGAAATCCTATTTAGAAATCAGATTCTGACTATTCGAACATCTTTATGAAGAAAAGAGAAAACACTCTATATGTGAGCATAATAGTAGGTAATATGTTTTATACTTCATATTGAGCTATTATGATTGAGGGTAATAAAAACTTATCCATCATTAGAATTAGAATTGATGAACGTGGAAGTGTACTGTGGCAGGTAACAAGCCCACTTTGTTTTTCTCCCTCCTTCCATCAACTATGGCTACTTGGACTACTTGGAACTTGATGTGTCAGAGAGGGGTCTTCTGCCCGAGTTTGAGGGTCATCCCTTCATCTCAGTTTGCCAGGCTGCTATGACAAATACCACACCATGGGTTGGTTTAAACAACAATATCATGGTTTTGGAGACTAGATGTTCAAAATCAAGACATTGTCTAGACCATGTGTTCCAGTTTGCTAATGCTGCCGGAATGCAAAATACCGGAAATGGATTGGCTTTTATAAAGGGGGTTTATTTGGTTACACAGTTACAGTCTTAAGGCCATAAAGTGTCCAAGGTAAGGCATCAACAATTAGGTACCTTCACTGGAGAAAGGCCATTGGTATCTGGATAACCTCTGTTGGCTAGGAAGGCATGTGGCTGGTGTCTGTTTGCCCCCAGGTTTCGTTTCAAAATGGCATTCTCCAAAATGTGTCTCTCAGCTGCAGTTCCTTTTTAAAATGTCACTTTCAGTTGCTCTGACCCTTCTGTCTGTGAACTCCTTTATAGGACTCCAGTGATCTGATTAACACCTACCCTGAATGGGCGGGGTACCACCTCCATGGAAATTATCCAATCAAATGTTTCACTCACAGTTGAGTGAGTCACGTCTCCATGAAAACACTCAAAGGATTCCACTCTAATCAACGCTAATATGTCTGCAGCCACAAGATTGCATCAAAGAATATGAATTTTGGATATAATATATCCAAACTAGCACACCATGCTTTCTCCCTGAAATCTGTACGTTCTGGTGCAGGCTTGCTGCAATCTTTGGGGTTCCTTGGCTTGTGTATCTGCCTACCAGCACTTGGTGATCTCCTTTCCTTGTGCCTGCTTTTTCTGGTGACTTCGGGCATCTTCCTGTGTGGTCTTCTCTGATTCTGGGTTCTGGTTTTTCTCTTTATAAGGCATCTAGTAATATGGATTAAGACGCACCCCGAGTCAGGTGGCTACACCTTCACTAAAAATATCTTCAAAAGGTCCTGTTTACAAATAAAGTCACATCTACAGGGATGCAGGTTAAGATTAAGTACATGCCTTTTGTTGGGCACATAATCCAATCTCCCACACCCCTATTGTGCATAATTGCTAGGCTCTTTGTGTTCCTGACTGTGCAAAGTTGCTGAGTGAGATTGTTGCTTTGGTCTTCACCGTCTACCAAAAGAGAGGATGAAGATTAGGCTCTTAGTTTGGAAAGTTTGTTAACTTCTCTTATTTATTATTGGTAACCATAATCCTAACTATAACTCAGGAAGTACCAAGAAGTACCCCAGAGAACCCCGAGTCTCAGAGTCCATCCTATGCCTAATGTGTAGCAGTAATGCAATTTCCCCTTGTTAATAATTCAGATCAATTACCCCAGCTAATACAGTGACCTCCTTCTTTACTTGTTGGTTTAGTAACATGGAGAAACCAAGATGGCTAAGTGGTAGGGTTAAATTCCAGTCCAGAGGGACTATTGTTATATTCCCTGTTGGAAGCATTCCTTTGGGGGGAATAAGACTTGTAATAAAACATAGCTTAAAGTTGTAAGGATAGAAAGAAAATATTTAAATTTGCTGGCAAATCTTCAATTTGGGCAGGGCTTAGAAAGCTCATCTCTGCTCCACAAGGCACGATCTGGGGTAGTTGAAAGGCTGGATGCTGGAATTGTCTGAAGTCTACTCTTACAGTTTTCTAAAGCTGCTGAAATGCAAAAAATGGATTGGCTTTTTCAATGGGGTTTTATTAGGTTGTAGATGTACAGTTCTAAGGTCATGAAAATGTCCTAATTAAGGCATTAGGAGGTAGATACCTTCTCTGAGGAAAGGCCAGTGGCATCCAGGGTTCCTCTGTCACATGAGAAGGTGCACGGCTGGCTCTGCTGAACCTTCTCTCCCGGGTTTAGGTTCTGGTTTCAGTGGCTTTCTCTAACATGTCTCTGGGCTTCTGTCTCAGCATCTTTTAGCTTCTCTCTTAGCTTCTCCTGGGGGCAAACTCTGGATTACATATTTTAGCTTCTCTCCAAAACGTTTCCCTCAGCTTCTCTGAGCTGTCACTGTGAGCTCTCTTAAAGGACTCCAGTAAAGGATTGGGACCCATCTTGAATGGGTGGGATCACATCTCCATGGAAACAATCCAATCAGAAGGTTCCACCCACAACATGCCTGCCTCCACAAGATTGGATTAAAAGAACATGGCTTTTCTGGGGTACATAATAGATTCAAACCAGCATAGCTACTCAGTTACATGTCTGAAGTTTGAGGCTGGCGGTTAGCTGGGGAGACTAAAATAGCTGAGGCTGTGCTATAACATGGCTTTTTCATGTGGCTGCTTGGCTTTTTCTTAGCATGATGGTTGGGGACCCAGGGTGAGCTTCCTAAAAGAGAGCGGGAGGCAGCTAGAAGGTTAGTTTTTCTTTGATCTGACTTTGGAAGTCACAGACTATCATTTCCAGTCTTTATTGGTCAGAGTACTCACAAGGTACCATCCAGATTCAAGGAGAGGAAACATTGCCTGCACCTGTCAGAAGGAGGGTCAGTCCCTTGTAGTACTTTACTTATTACTGTATTTCTTGTATTACTCCAGAGATTTTAGATTGCCAGATCTCAAAATATGTTGCTGTATTCCCAAATTGCCAAGTTGCTTTTCAAACAAATGTGGAGTTTTGTGGGTCCTTTCCTGTCCTCCAGCAGGACACAACAGTTCCTGACTCAACGTTTTTGCTAGTGGCATTTCAGGCTTTTGTATTTTCTCTACTTTGATAGTGAAATAATATTTGTTTTAATTTGTATGCCTTTGATTACGAATGAGGGTACTCATTTCTTTAGGTTTGTTGCCCACTTACCTAGAGATGTCAGTATTTTCTAACTGTTTGCTATGAGTTTCTTAAAATTAAGGCTATTAGTCCTTTATCAATCAGTTTGGGTTTTTTTTTCACCAAAAATTTCCCCAGGGCTTTTTATTTTTATTTTCAATTTAACTTATGGAATTTGGCTGTGTACAAAGGTTTCCAGTTTTTTTTGGTAGTATTGTCTATTAGTCTTTTTTGTCCTTTTATCTAAGAAACTTTTCACATTGATCTTTTAATTCTTATTAATTTTTTTCTAGTGTTGAATTTAATTTTCATTCTACTGTGGCTTTAAATTGGCAGTCATTCTTCATCTTGGATTGTCCTCTTTTATCTAGTTTCATGGAGACAATATCCTCTTGAATATTGTAGACAACATTCATCACATATTTAATAAAATATTCTTATGCCTTAATACTATTCTGAGCTAAGATTTTAAAATTCTTTTTAAGAAGGGTGGTTCTTGTCTATCCATTCCTGTTCTACTTTACTTTCCAGGATCTTTTTATGTACCCCACGATTTTTCTTATTTAGCTTATATTTTCGGGGGGTGGGGTGGGGAGGTATGTTTTCCAATATTGCTTTATAATTTATAAAATTATCTAAGTGAAGGAAAAATAAGAACAAATTACAATGGTGATGAGGACTAAGGCAAAAGCTACCACCAAATCCCTGCTGGAATTCCAGCTGCCTGGGGGCACTAGAAGGAGACAGGGACAAGGAAGGTATTTACCCCTAGGCTACCATCCTGAAGCAAATTGCAGAGAACCACCCTCCACTCCCCCCACCCCAACCCTCCCTTTAATTGAGTCTGTTTATGTGTTGGGAGTGTCCCTTTGCACCTAGAGCAAGTGCAGGGGCTACCCATATTATTGGAGACAGTCAGTGTTAGTAACTTGGGAAAAATAATTCAGACCAAATGATCTCAATGAAGTTGGATAAACTTCAGAAAAAAAGTGACTTCAAGGAGGCTTGGACTTTAAAAAACAAAGGCAACAGAAATGCTGGGCTCTAAAATAGGGAGGGCAGTTGCAAACCACTGTACAGTCTTTATGGTATCACATGAAAAGAGGATAACAACATCCTGTGCACACTGACAGTACAGGAGCCCCCATCACAAATGTGAAGGACACGACTGACAAATATATAGGGAGAGACATGTGGAGAGAGAGGAGTATTTATATTCAAAAAATGAACTGGTAATATTCTTAGCCAATTCTGTTTATACTTACTTATTATTCCAAGGGTAACATAAAAGTGTAAAAATTTTTACAAAGCTTAAAAATCATTATATATAGTTTATTCAAGCAATAACCCCCTCAGAATTGGTTATCACCACTATTAATGACTTGCTAGTTAGAGTGCTAATGGCCCATAGCAAAAACTGCTGGTAATGACTGATTTCAAAGGGATTATTGCTTAATTAATGGCATTCCACCTATCCTGAGTCATTTTGTAAGTTTCATTTTTATTGCCTATTTCAGGACCTTGAATCTCAGTCTATTACATTTGAAAGAATGTCACCAAGGCAGATAAAATAGATAATAATTTTCTGATTGTGGTTAGCTTTGCAGTGTTTGGGCATTTCACTAAATTATTTCAATATCTCTTTGCCCCTTGCTGATAAAATGTCTCCTGTAACTTATGAGTGAGTTACAAATAAAATTTTAAAAATTGGACATACTGGTTTTTGGATGAAAAAAGTGCAAAATTTTTGCACATCTCCAATTTGGATTGAGTAATAGATGGGAAATATAAAGCTGAGATAAGGTATTTTCTCTGGAGAACCTTCTTAGTCTTTGTAGAGAACTTTGGGCAGGATGTCATGTGATCTGGATTTTGATCTCAGCTCAGCCTCCAAGTGGTTGTACAAAATTGCTTTCCTGATTTTCACTTTTATCATTTGTAAAATGATCACCTCTTAGTTCCTGATGCCTATTAAAGTATATAATCATAAATCACAGTTTAAAAAGAGCTATAGAAAAATCTTTTTTTCAATAAACCCCATGGGATATCCAGATTATATTTTTAAAAAGTGTCCTTTTGAATATCACTTGAAGTAAATGGGTCACCATCTGGGGTTTGGAAAAAGAAAATATTTTTGCTTTGATAGTGGCAGGTTGTGTGGGCTTTGACCTACCTCAGTTTCTTACTGGCTATGTGATTTGGGGCAAGCCATAGACCCTAAAGTGGACCCACTTCATGAACTGTCTCATAGTAATGTAAGCGGATGAAACTTAGCATTATTCAAAATACCTGATATCAACAGAAAAAAATTCCTCCAGAAAAATTCCTTCAAATTCATTTTTCCACAAAAACAGTTTAAGTAGTTCCCAAACTAATGTTTTACGTTGCTCAATTTGGAAATGTCCTTTATAAGTCATGACTCTGAAAGACTTTCGGCTCATCTCCTAAGTCAGTGCTTCTCAAAGTGTGATCTGGGGACCCTTGGAGCCTCCAGACTTATTAAGGGGTTCTTAGTATTATTATAAAAAATAATTTTGACTCTAAGATATGATTTGCTGTTTTCTACCCTCATTCTCTTATAAGTATAGACTTTTCCAGAGGCTTCATGGAATATGATGATATTATATAATGAAATATGTTAGTATTTGGAAGATCTGCACAATTCAGTGAACCAACGTTTTCCAAATAACCAATGCATGATGTTACAAACTTACGCATGGATAAAGGATGCTTTCAAAATGCCAGACAGACCAATGGTTTAATGTAGCAGAGTATGAAAAATTTATTGATGTGGTTACAGATTTCACTTTTCAACTACCCTTTAAGAAACTACCATTTGTCAACTTTTGTTGTAATATTAAAGAATAATATCACAATTTCCTGGAAAGACTTTGAAAATGCTCCTCCCATTTCCAACTGCATACATGTGAAAGTCTGGATTTTCTTCATATACCTTGATCAAAATGACATTGCAGCAGATTGAATGCAGAAGCAGACATAAGAATCCAGTTGTGTTCTTTGGAAATTATTTTTAATAAAATAATAATGATAAAGTCCTAGGCAAAGATTGGGCACCACCTTTCCAAGGCTACTCATATCACATGATACAGGAGAAAACTATAAAGCAATAATAAAACAAAAATTGGAATAAAAAAAGCCTACTAATAAAATAAGCATCACTTCCTCCTTCCTTCATCAAACATTTATCAAGAGCCTATTATATACCAGACACTGCTCTAATCACAGGGATTTGGTGACTAAAACAGACTTAAATTTAAGAATTTTTAAATAAACAATAGATATTTTCAGATATAAAATAAGAGTTACAGAAAATAAATTAGCATAATGGACATGAAGTGACTGTGTATGGAGGGAGCTAATAAAATGAAACTTTCCAAGTTTCTGGCTTCTAGTTTTTCCTGATGGCTACTGCAATTCATAATCCTTAATAATATGCTTGTGAGTCTGTTTCTTGATTATCATCTTCAGTCATTATCTATGACTTCCTTGCCATGAAAGTTGAGGTACTCAGCTCTCTTATAATGACTCCCTCCTCTACCCCACCTCTCTCAATCTTTATTAGCTATAGTATACTCTAGTCCTTTTTTACTTACCTTTGTAACTTGACCCTCCATTCTTATTTGATCAATTTGGACACTATCTTTTGACTCTGAGGAGCATTCTACAAACTTATATTCCTGGGCCATACTTCAGACCTACACAATAAATTCCTCTCAGGTAGGACTTGAATCTATATTTTAAAATCAGAAGCTCTCAGGGGATTTTGATGATCATCTGATTCATAACCACTGCCCTAGCCTATATCCTCTTCCTCCGGAAACTGAACAGGTCAAAACATGCTCTAACCCAGTGGTTCTGCAGACTTCTGTACCTCACACACTTCACAGATATGCAACCAAGATCAATCTTTAATATACATAAATACTGCTCTGGGAAGATTACATTGAGCCAAATAAATGGTCTTGTGCCAAGTGGGGCACCTTTTGCTCTACGAGGGAAAATACATAGAAACAACAGAAAGTTGGATGTTTCCTGGAATAGGTGACAGATTTGCCCCATAATCTTAAAGGTAGACAGTTGTGGCTTACCGATACAGCAATAGTACCAGTCAGGGTTTTAGTTCAAGCATAGGAGGACTCTGGTTGATTTGGGGCAGTTTGCCCAGTCACCTGGAAGACTGGAGGATGAGGGTAGAGGCTGTGCAACGGCAAGGAAGGTTTTCTGAATCTTGCAGTAGGGCTTGCCCTGTCATGCCAGAGCCCAGATATTACAGCTTGCACTGTAAACCCAACTGACTCTGCCCTCACAATGTTTTTGGCACTACTGCCATTTTTACCCCAGGAAATGCGTGTTAGTACCTGAAACTGCAACCCCCTCCAGAGAGGTCCTTCCAGTTTTGTCCTGTCTGCAAAACTAGCTATAGGTTTAGTCCCTGGCAGGTATGTCTGGTTAGTAGAATTTAGATCTCTTCTGACACCTAGCTACAAGAAAGTCTGGGAAGGTAACTACCTGGCATTATCAACTTCTCTAGTGGGATCTATAAGGTGGACAAAATTCTCCAAATATAAAGGAGGATGGTCAAATGTCCACTATGGCAACCCAGTGCCAAAGGGCGACCAAGAAAGAAGTGTGATGGTTGTGAATGCAATTCAATTACTTCATGAGGGCTGCCAAAAAATACATTTTTCCTTGAAAGCCTGCCTTGAGCCCCCCAAAATTGAGAACCTCCCTTTAAATTGTATACATGGCTTAATGTTCACCTTATGCTTGAGTTCTAACTATAAGCACCTGGAAATAGGAACAATGCCTTCTCTTTCTTGGCCTGTTGCATCACTCACCTGGCATTTATCAAAAAACTACCTTGTAGCTAGACACTTTGGATGTGTATATGTGTGTGAGGAGTGCAAAGGGTTGGGGGTTGTGCCAGTTTGTATATATTATGCCCCCCAGAAAAAGCCGCAATCTTGTGTGGGCAGACGTATTAGTGTTGATTAGATTGGAATTCTTTGATTGTTTCCATGGAGATGTGACTCAACGGTGAGTGAAGTGTTTGATTTGATAATTTCCATGGAGGCATTTCTGTGCCCATTCAGGGTGAGTATTAATTGGATCACTGGAGTACTATAAAGGAATTCACAGCTAGAGGACCTCGGAGCAATTGAGAGTGGCATTTTGGAGAATACAACCAGGAGCAAGCAGATGCCTAGAGAGAAATGTCCTGGGAGAAAGCCATTTTGAAACCAGAACTCTGGAGCAGATGCCAGCCACATGCCTTCCCAGCTAACAGAGGTTTTCCGGACACCATTGGCCATCCTCCAGTGAAGGTACCCGATTGTTGATACCTTACGTTGGACACTTCATGGCCTTAAGACTGTAACTGTGTAACCAAATAAACCCCCTTTATAAAAGCCAATCTAGTTTTGGTATTTTATGTAATGGTGGCATTAGCAAACCAGAACAGGAGTATACATGTATTATCTCCAAAACTAGATCAAAAGATCTGGAAGATAAAGGTCATGCCTCATTAAGAAGAGCAGTGCTGGAAGGAATCATAGAGATTATTTAGTGTGAACCTTTCATTTTGAAAAGCCAGCATTCATTTATTCTTCTTTTCACAACAGAATGCTGGTTCTTTTCTGCAGAATCACCTCCCTCCAGTCTCTTCAGAAGGGTTGTGGTCATAACTAGCTCCATGAATGCAGCCATTCTTCCAGCTTTGGAGATTGATTCATGATCCAACAAGAGCAATGAGATGCAAAGAGACATATTTGGATATTGGAAAGGAGGCAGGGAGGGGTTCTTGCTGCTGGGACTGCAGGCCGTGAGGATGATGTGCACTAGACCAGGGTCACCAGGTGGTGCCTGAGAATGACACTAATGCAGTGCATGGCAAAGCCAAGAGATGGAGTATCTCAATGGCAATGTTTGATGCCTTAGATAAAATCGAACGTGATGCTAGAATGATGCCTGGGCTTTGCAGAAATGAGCTCTCTCTTTGTGTTTTAGCTGGTTTGAACTGGATTTTCTGTATATCCCAAGCTTCTGGAGCTCACATGTCCTAAGATACAAATACTTTCATTGTAGAAAATAAAGAGATGTGAAGAGATCAAGTATCCAAGGGCTCACGGTGGAAAAACCTGGACTCTCAATCTTGCTTTTTCTACCTCTCTGAATATCCTGCAGCACAGTTCCTTGCATAATTCTCTATTGATATTTGTCCGGTGAACAAAAGAATATGTTTTAATCTTAATTTAAATATTTTAGCCCTTTTTAAAAAAGCAGGTATGGTTGCCCAATTGTTATCTTTATATTTCTAACATTACAAAAATGATCTCAACACAGCCCTTATTAAAGGTAGAGTTAAGCTGATTTTAATGCTAAGGTAGGCCTATTTTGAATCCATTTTAGTGAGATGGTTTAATTAGGTAGACCCATCCTACTCTCCCTGGGCACTCAGTGCAAATTAATAATACTCGGCACGCTCATTCCCTGGAGTCTCCAGGCTCCTGTAACATGTGCGTCCTATCTCTCAGCCCATATCGTGCTGCCGCACAAATGATTAACTACAGGGAGACCTCATTTCTCCTAAGTGGGATCGCAATGCTATTTTTTTAGAAGGAAAATATGTGGGTGAACTACCACTTACCCACTTTAAGTGTATCTAAATTTGAATATCTGCTATGCATACATTATTTATTCACTGATGCAAAAAAATGAAAAGGATGCTTGTATAGAAATAATATTTTTAACTTGACCATTGCTACAAATAAGGGAGAACTGGGAGAGGTTGTAACATGAATGTAAAACCTTTTCTCTCAAAAAAGGGAGACATAGAGAAAATAAAGAAGATTTAGAAATAATATAGCTACTTTATAAATTTAGCCTTATGAGTAAGTCTAAAAAAACCATGTGCAAAATGGTAAATTATCAGTCTACCTTTCCTCCAAGGAGATAAAATAAATGAAATCAGCTTTCTTTCCCACTACCTTGGCATAAATTATTATTCACCCTAAGCAAGATGATTGATGCTTTCTAAAGCTCTTTTAATTATATGCTAAACTGATTAATGGCTGAAGGGGAGTCCTTTTAGAACAGTGAACTGGGTATATTCCAGGAATACCTGCATGTTTGGGGTGGTTATCCTACCTGGGAACTGTTAAAATGTGACAGGCCTATCTTATTTATCAGCAGGGGCCACCAGTAGCCAAATAAATAATTGGAACTTGGCAAGAATTTTGCCAGAGTAATTTTTTTCACCATTATCTGAAATGACTTTAGAAGTGAAGAAAGGACCAAAAGGGTATTATTGAAATATTAGGTATGTCAAGCACAGAAATATCTTCTTGCCTCCTGTACAAAAAATTAACTAATAGACTTAGAAGGAGGGATTTTAAATACAGCAAGGTTTTCTTCCCCAAGCAGAAACATTTAAATGGGCTTTAATAAGAACATTGTGTGAAGAATTAAAGGAAATATCCTGAAAAGTAACATAGAAGCTGCTTAATTTTAAATTGCATTTTCTGTAGACAAATTTTTTATTGATAATATCTACTTGTTTCTGAGGATCTCCCAAATTCTCAAAACTCATGCTTTATTACTCAAAGAAGAGATTTCAAAGTCCTGAAATTCGCAGTGGCAGTGTGGGTGTAATGGGAGGAAGTGGAAATCACATAGATCGCTGCGTACACTTAATTTTATGTTACCAATAAAACAAAATCTTTGCTATAAACAAAAGAGCTGATAAATGCTGTGGTAGAACTCTAAAGATGAGCCCTTTCTCCCCTCGATTCCTGTCCACTCATTTTTCAATCAAATACTAACCTAGGTATTGCCCTGAAGGGACTTTGCAGATGGAATTAAGGGCACTAATCAGCTGACCTGAGTGTGGATACTATCCTGGATTGTCCGGGTGCAGCTAGTGTAATCACATGAGCTGTCAAAAGCAGAAGAGGAAGAAGGAGAAGCATGATGTGGACAAAGGAGATGGCAGAGAGATCAGAGGCTTGAGAAAGACACAGCTTTTGAAGATGGAGGACAAGGCCACAAAGCAAGGAATGTGAACATCTTCTAGAAGCCGAAAAAGAACTGCCCTCCCCCAACAGCCAGTGAGGAAATGAGGAAACGGGGACCTCGGGCCTATGTCAGCGAGGAAGTCTGCGTTCTGCCCACAGGCTGAATGATCTCGGAGGCTGATTCGTCCTCAGAGTCTCCAGAAAGGAATGAGTCCCTGCTGATGCCTGATTTGGTCTTGTGATTTGCTGAGCAAAAACTGTGCTTCTGACCTACAGAAACTGTGAAATGATAAACTGTGTTGTTTTAAGACACTGTAATTTGTTACAGCAGCAAAAGAAAACTAATGCAAATGCAAAAGAACTAAATGCTACAAAATTAATCCTCAACTCCTAGTACACTGGAAATACTCAGTGAACACCCTTAAAACACTTTGAAGTAAGACCTAAAAAAACAGACAAAGCAAATGCACCAAGCACAACTCTAAAGCTGGACTTTTTCTTTTTATACCCAGAAAGATGAAGATTTATTTAGCAAGAAAAACATGCATTTAAGGAAAAATGATTCTTCTCCAAAGGCTGATTCTCGAATGAAGATTATGACTAATTTGTAAGAAAAAAATTTAAACTATTTTCATTTTTCTTTTCCTTCCAGTCTACCCTGTACTTACATTTCGTGAATCAGAAATAACCACTTACCACAATTTTATATCCTGACAAACGTTAATTAAAGAAAAAAACCCTGGAGAACGTTGATTATGAGGGACACTTTTTGAGTCAATTGGCTGTGGGTTTGAATCCTGCTTCTGCTGCTTATTGGTTAAGTAGGTTTGGGAAGTTTAACCTGTCCATATCTTAACTTTTCTCATGGGTGAAATGAGGTTACAAATTCTTACCTATATAGCACTGGTGAAATGACTAAATGAAAAATGTGTGTTTTCAAACAGTGCTTGGAACAAAATGGGCATTCATTAGATGATAATTAAAAGGAATAGTTATTCCTTTTAGTGCAGATGGTTCTTCTTTCCCTTGACTGCCAAAACATACTCTACAGTCCAGCTGAAGTTAGAGTTGCTAAGAATACTTCTCAAATTACCTTATTAATTGGTCCCTTTTTTGGCCACTTGTAAATAAGGAGTTTCTCTTAATATTTATGAATTACTTTTGTGTTTCCAATTTGATTACGAATTCTTTCTAGCAGAAACCATAAGCTACGTAGTAGCATGCACTGGTTGTTTTAAAATCTCAGCAATACAGCTTTTACTTTGCTTTATTATGTATATCTGTGTCCACATTTGCTGTATTTTTCCTGCACTAGGAATGTCAAAAAAAAAAAAAAATGTGGGAAAAAATCCATCCTCACTGGACATACGGTGCCAGCAATCTCACGAGAGAGATTAATCTTGAAAGAATGCCAGCAGAACTTTGCAGGAGGGTGAGATTTGGCTTGTTCAGAAAAGTTTCAGATAAGCATCTGCACTTCTGGTGGCCCATCCAAATCCAAACCACACAGCCCGCCTAGAGAGCATCATTCATCACCTCGGCTGGCACAAGTAAGAATTCATCCTGATGGGGATTTATTGCAGGAAATAGCCCTTCTTTCCTATAAAATGATTTGTTTCAAATCCAGGCATCTTTACTCCTCTGTTCCACTCAGTGGGGAGCTGTAGTTTTCTGACTTTTAGCAATGCATTTTAATTGTACTACCCTTCAATCACTGATTTATGCATTTCAGTGCCTTGTGCAGGAAATAAAAAGGAAAACCTTCTTAACCCTTAGGATTTCATATGAAATTGGAAATTTCTTTAGAATTATTGATCAGTACTTATGTTAAGTATAATCATACTCAGATGTTTTCTTTTCCTATTTCATACATTCATAGGGCATTTCTTTCTTTACTTATTTCTCTATCCCTGCAGTTTTATTTTTTCTGACTTTTAATGAGTCTTTGAAAATGTTTGCATAATCTCAGCATTTATGTATTCAATTCACTGTTATCATTTTCCACCACTGAAGGGCTGTCTGCACTGGCTAAATGTTTTCCCAGTAGAGTTGAGGGGTTGTTTGGGTCTTGAGGTGGGTGAAGAAGAAACCGGCAAGATTTATGGCTTGAGTCTCTTTGCCAAGAGATACATGCAGCTTGGAATTGTTTTTGAGGCTAGTAGAAGCTTATTGCCCCCACTCCCTCAGTGTACACGTAAAAGTTTCCTGTGGCTCCCGTAACACATTGCCACAAATTTAAGGACTTAAGACAACACAGATTTATTCTTTCATAGTTCTGGAGGCCAGAAGTCTAATAGCATCACTGGGCTAAACTCAAAGTGTCGGCAGGGCCGTGCTCTATCCGGGGACTCGAGCCTCTTCCAGCTTCTGACAGCTGCAGGCATTATTTGACTTGTGGCTGCATCTCTCCAGTCTCTGCCTCCAGGGTCATGTTGCCTTCTCCTCTTCTGTGTTCCTTCTCCTGTTCCACCTCACATTTCCTCTGCCTGCCTCTTACAGGACTACATGTGATTGCATTTAGGGCCCACTCAGACAATCCAGGGAAATCTCCAAGTCAGGATCTTTGTTCAATCACTTCTGCAAAATTCCTTTTTCCATATGAGGTAACGTGCACAGGTCCCAGGGATTAGGATCTGGATGTATTTGGGGGCCATTATGCAGTCTACCACATAGGGATAAAAGAATTCCTAGACTTTCAGTTCTGTAAATCTCAATTTCTTTTACATCCATTCATAATAATATTAATGAATCACACATAGAAGGATTCAAAAGAAAAGCTCATCTATGAGTAAATGAGAAAACACACAGAAAAAAAAAAAACAATGAAGGTTTTTCAGTATCTACAGTGCATGTGTCAGACTTATGGACTATGTTTTTCACTATACTTTTGCTCACTGGCTTTTTCTTTCTCCCTTCCATTATTCTTCCTTTTAATTTTCTCTCTGTTCCAGAAACCTCTATTAATTTTCCCCTCCTTCCTTCTTCCTTCCTTCTATGTTATGTTCATATTTGATTTTAACTATATTTCTACTTAGCTTATAAAATAGATGGATGGAAATAAAGTACACCTGGTCGGTACTGGTCATTTTCACAGCAAATTTAGATTATTGACACATTCAGCTAGGAGAGTGTAAATTAATGTTGAAGTCAACTGAACTTAAAGTGAAGAATGCAGTCATCCATCTACAAGTCTCTGTGAAAGAAGGGGAGCACAATTTGTCTTCAGTGTTCATGCAAAAGAAAGTTTTATTCTACTCATTTCTACAGGTCTTTATAGCATATAAGGTAGTTTTCTATGTGACTGCTTTCAGGTATTTCCGGGAGGGTACATTTTTTCTAAAGCCATGAGGTGTATTTACATATCTTTAGTCTTAAGGGACAATTTCTTTGGGGGCTAGACGGGAAACAGTGGGGGCGGGAGACAGGAGCACAGAAGGAGCCCAGCAGGAGCTCAGAGACTATTCCCCTATCTAAATTGCAGTCCGCTTTCAGACATGCAAGGCTTTTGGCCTTTTCCCATTCTGGAGCCTGCCTTCAGGCTTCCAGATTTTGGGAAATGGGCCCTATGTATAATCTATCAAGCCAGGGGACCTTCCGTGTCTCCACAAATCTCTACAGTTTTGGAAGCTTTAACAGAATACAGAAAACCTCTCCTAGTGATTGTTTAAATAAAGTTTTCAGTTTCATCAGGGTGTTGGAATATAACTTTTGGTTTGTCCTTGTGAAGTCTTCATTGATGATGATGAACTGAACAATTTCTGAAACCCAAATTAAAAGTAAACAGAAAAGGAGCCTCTCATGTGTAACCAATAAGTTGTGACCAATTATGATATCAGGACTTTCGTGTCCTTCAGTGTTTAGTGTGAGGTCAGGAAACAGCAGGATCAGGCAATTAGTGTTAAATATTACTGATTTAAGTGCAGTGTGCTATATACCATTGTCAGTTATTCATGCTAATGGTGAGATGGGAGCCATGGATGAACGAAAACCAGGATGATAATAGTAATAATAAAAAGTGCATCCCAAGTATTGCTTTAAATATCCTCTACTATTTACCAGAACTAAAGAGGAGTAGAATGGACTTTCTTGTCTATTCTTTCCTTTCTGGATTCTGGAGAAGATTTTAGCAAGTATAATATTGGTTATCACCAAGAATTCCAGAGGGATATGTGGGAAATAGGGAAGGAATTTTATAATTTTTCCTGGGACTGTTTCACATTTTACTTTCAGGGCTGCTTTAACTTATTGATAGTAGTGACAGGTTATGAAGCCATCTCAATATCTAAAATATAATATACAAAAGGGTCACTTATTTAAGATTACATTAAGGTCTCTGTTCCTTCCAACACAGACTTTCTTAGTTATGCTGGTTTCAATGACTCCCAAATGTTCTTTTCCCACCCTGAACCACTGCCAAGATGAGGAGCTCTAGTATGTACCCATTGTTAATTTCCATTAGGAGAGAGGAGGCAGATTCTATGATCTCTTGAGAGTGTCTGAAATCTCTGCCAATGTTACTCTAAACCTGGGTATGGCATCCATTTTTAAACTTTTCTGTCAAGCTTTGAATCTATAGATGCCATAAATTTCCTTTGGAAACCTGGGTTTTTATGTCTCTATAAAGCTTTTGAGGGTCCCTGATTAAATTTTGGTTCCCAATTTGTTTTTCTGTGAGCATTCCAAAGGTATTCCCTATACAAATTCTGCTGTCTTATCAACATTCCACATGAAGATTTCTTGAAGGTCTTAGCCTGTCTCTCACAATGGAGATGAGCTTTTTTCTCTGATGTTCACTTTGTTTTACCATTTGGTAATTAGTATAAAGGACTTCCTTGGGACATCTCTTATTTTATTGTGATAAGCTGCTTGCTCTCATTATTATTTTTAGTGTTTCATATTTGTATTATTTGTATTGCAGACTGCACTAATAGAAATTCAGTGTTGAACAAAGGAGGATATTATGTTGCTTGGGGTTGTACTGGTCAAATCATTCATGGAGTATTGTGTTCAGTTTGGGGACCCTCTCTGAGGGACATTGACCAGGAAGGCAGAGTCTGAAAATCTTAACATAAAAAGAAGCATTGAAATATCTGAGACTGTTCCACCTAGAGCAGCGGTATCCAAAATGTGTCCTCACAGAACTTCATTTCCCCAACAGTTCTGCGCTAGCTTTTTATGTGATTGCTTGCTTAACTTTTTATCTTTTGCAAGACTTTAAGCTTTGGGATATCAAGAATCATTTCTGTTTTATCTACCATAGTGTTTCCAGCACACATCACGATGCCTACACAAAATACATGCTTAGCAAATCTGTTTTGAATGAAAGAATGAATGAAAAAGTTTCCATTGAACAGTAATGTTCTGTGATGTTAATGAGTGAAACTGGGAAAAAACAGATTTCTGTAGTCAAATAGGTTTGAAGAGTGCTTGATAGAGCACAGACAGATTTCCTTACTGCTGGAATTCTCAGAGCTCTAATAAAATAAAAAGTGTATCTCCAAGACAGGATTAGAATGTGCTTTCCTTGTAAGTATATTTCACCATAGAATGCATTTCTCCCCTATGAATCATCCTATGGCAATGCTGCCAATAAAAGGAGGACGGGCTAGGATATGAGACCTTTAAACACTTGAAAGGCTATTGTTTTGAGATGATGCTCTAGAGGATGCACAATAACCAGTGAATAGAAATTATTTTTTGATTGAGCATAAAGATCTTGCTAAAAATCAAAGCATTACAAAATGGAGTAGACAGACTTCCTAGGTAGTGAATTTTCTGTCCCTGTTTAAGCAGTTTTAACCAGAAGCTGAAAACTCACAGGGAGCTGGGGTTGAATTATGCATCAACCTAGAGGATTGTATTAAGTGACCTCTAAGGTCCTTCTAAAGCTAACTACTCTGTATTTTCTCTCTCTCTTGTTTGTGAGTTCCTTGATGAGAAGACATTATCTCAATACCCACGTCATCTAACCCAGTGCTTTGTTTCATAGTAGACATTTAATAAGCATTTGTATATTACTTGATTGGTTTGTATATTGTTACAGAATTTAAAGACTTATAATGGAGGTACATTGGCTATAACATGGGAAACTTCTGTATGCAAACTAGTTTTCTTATAATTAGAAAAGAGTCAACATTAATGGGAAGCTTGCCTTGTGGAAATATGCAGAAATGTACAATATAATGGTATGGTATAATTGCTGATGCTATCTTACCGTATTTCCTCCTCCATAAACTCAAATCCAGAATCCTCACTCCATTTTACTGGCGAACCTTGACTCATAATAAATGAGTTATAATCATTTGGATGGCTTTGTTGTGAAAATTTAAAAGCATGTTGAATGACTCAGACATCATAAGCTAATTATCTGCAACTGTTAGATTGAATTTAAAGGACTATTCTTTTATCTGGATTTGTGCTGTTTATGTAAGTGTTCCTGTTGTTTTGTTTGCCATCTGGCCAAGCAACAGCATGATGGAAAGTTAGGAAGTAGGTGGAGGTTGAGTCCTTTCGGACCGAACTCAGGCTAGTGCTATGTTCTTCTTCCAGCTTTTTGATGTCACTGTTCTTAATTCTGCTTGTATTTTGCTATTTCTATGTATCCAGTGATCTGTTTTTATTGAGCCATCCAGAGTTGTTTTCGTTCCAGATTACCTAATGAAGGGTAACTAATACAATGTGTTTGGATGAGGAACCTGGGCATTGAGAGTATATGGAGTGAGAGCCTAGTGCTGCGCTGTACAGCAGAAATACAATGTGAGCCCCATGTGTATCTTTTTTTATTGTGAAATACAACATATTTACATAGAAGTCATAACCTATAACATTCTTTGAAATTTGCTGTATAGCTACTTGTTAAATTGTAGTTTGAAAGTTATCACCTTTTTGTATATATGCTATATTTCACAATAAGGAAATAACTGAAACTATGTTACTATAACCCATAACATTCTTGGAAATTTCTGATATAACTACTTATTAAATCATACTTTGAAAGTTATCACCTTTTGCATATGTTACATTTCACAATAAGGAAATAACTGAAACTGTGGAACTGTACCAAAAAAAGGAGAAAGATGTAAAATTAATTTTATATTGATTTATGAAATCATGCCATGTCAACATATAATCATTGTAAAAAATTATTATTGAGGTGTTTGACATTTTTTTTTTATCCTAAAGGTTTGAAATCCAGCACGTATTTTACACTTACAGCATATCTCAATTTGTACATCAGCTTTTCATCAGAAATAATTGTTTTCTATTTAGATTTCATAAAACTGTAAAAAAGGAGATACACTTAACTAAGTTGCTCCAAACATTCTTCAAAGTTTTTCAATAACAGAACTGTGTACCAAAAAATAGTTTTCCTTTACAATCAGTCCCTCAGTCATACTAGCCACATTTTAAGGGCTCAAGAGCCACCTTGGGCTAGTGGCTACCTGAGTGGAGACTGCAGGTGAAGGTGCTCACTGGATCCTTGGGCAAGTGGGATGTCTAGAGCTCCCTATGTTTCCTTTACCCTCCTCATGTCCCTTCATCTAAAACCTCATCCTCCACCTGCTTCACTGTGTAGGTCAGAATCCAACCAGGATAATGGAGTATCTGTGTGGTATAAGGTATTGCAAACAGAGGGGACTTGTGCAGAGTGCATTATATGGGTGTTAGCAGGTTGAAAGAGCAAAAAGGGAACACTGCAATTATAACAGGAAATGGGCCACCCTGTGAGTTTAGGGAACTAAAAGGAAGAGATATACTTTCCAGAAACTAGGAGCTTCTCTCTGTGTGTCCAGTTTCTTTTGCTTTATGAGGACTTCAGCCATATTGCATTAAGGTCCACCTACATTTGGTTTAGGCACCCCTTACCTGATAACATCTTTGAAGGTCCTATTTGCAAATGGCCCCCACCCATTTTTTAATCTCCAACAACCCCCATTGGTTCATCTGAGTTTTGAAAGAAGCTTTAGTTGTCTAGGTATAGACTAAAATAAGTCCAGAGTTCAGCTCAGTTTGAAATAGTTTCAAACTAAATTTTTTTTCAAGCTGGCCTGATATTCTAAGTGTTTGGAAATATTTTTTGCTATGCCAGACCTTGCATGACCAATTCTACATCTATGAGCAGCTTTGTTTTTGCAGATGGTACCAGGTGACTATTTACTCTGTTCCACTGATTCTGTGGATTTTACTACATCTTCCTACAAATGGGCCCAAAGGGGATTATTGATCTGTATATGTCCCTTTCTATAGGAGGGGAGGATCACATTTCCTTTTCTCCAAAAATGAGTTTTTAAATTGAATATACTTGTGCCTTTATCACTGAAGCTTATAATAGTGCAGAGCACTCTAAAGAGATTTTCAATGTATCTACTATTATTGAAGGCTAAGACTCTAGAGTGGTTGTGTTTTTCCGAAAGGGAGATAAATGGGTCAGGTGAGGTGGGGTGGGTGATGCTCTAATGAGGCCACAGTCACTAAGCACAGTGCTCTGTGTGAGCAAGTGATGCTGAAGCACCAGTCTCCTAATGCCCCATTTCCCCACTCCCATTCAAAGGCAAGTGGGATTATTTCTGTAAGAACGCTTTATTTGTAGACTTAATGCTGCATATGTTTGAACTCTTTCCAAAACGATGTATTCATCCATGCTTAAAACATTTTGAAAGCTCTGTGTAATGGGGAGGCCATATTAGCCATTTTCTGGCAATGTGATGTGTTTGTGTTTGGGTTACAGTTCAGTACTTGGCTTCCTCATCTCACAGCAGTTGGCATGAGTCTTTGAATTAGCATGAAATGACATGGTTTATTTTGTTTCGAAGATTGGTCTTTACAAAGCTGGGGCTCATTTCTCCTGAGCCTGTTGCGAACATTTGATTCTGATAGGGTGAAGAGGAAGAAAGAAGAAATCCTGACTATAGTCTTGATACTGGGTTTCTCATTAGAAAAGAAAAGAGCCAATTCTCATGCCACCCCCCCCCCCCTTCCCTTCCTGCCATGATACAAAATCAAGCCATGGCAAGAATCTACACGGAAAAATAAAACTCCCATCAAAAAGAATCCTTTGCATTTGCTTTTAGAATCCTTCTCCCTAGCCCATAAAGGTGGAAAAACAAAATTAGGCTCTTTACATTTTCTGGCTTTGCCTATGACTTTCACCAAATAAAGCCAACAGGTAAATTAGAATTTTCCCCTTTGGGAGGTAGAGACAATCAACACGTAAATTACAGGGAAGTTAATGAATGCAGACCCTGCAGTATTTGACACCAAAGCCTTTGCTCTTTAATTTGGAATCCTCAACACTCAGAATCCCTTCCTTCAAGCGAGTCCCTGGCAGATGTTTTATTGTTTCTGTTGTTTCTCCTCTGGGTCTGTACATTAGGTTAAAATATCACAAATAGCTGCTATTATAGTATGAGTCACAGAAGCTATAATTCTTCATGACAGCCAGAGGAAATGTGACATGTTCAGGAAACTCTGTCACTGATGCTAAAACTCAGATCTTCAGACAAATGTTTAATGGCAGACTTAGCCTGCTGAATCAACTTTGCTATCTACCAAACAAAAGATTACTCCCAGGAAACTATAAATATTCAGAAAAAATGTCTCTAGACATTGATGAGATCTTTCTCCTCCCTTTAACAGCCATCTGTAATTGTAGGATAAATATCATATCTGAGATGCATCAGACAGATCTTTCTCTATGGTTCATTTTTGCATAACCAGCCATGCTAGCCTATTTCCAGTCAATATCCATGACACAGGGTAAGCGATCTTTCATGTTTTTAATCTGATGTTAGTATATGAATTTGAGTCCTTCAAAATGTCTTTGGGTTGTGGTCAATGGGGATAGTAAAAATGTTGGCAAAATTACTCAAATGCCTCCTAGTGGTCTCTCAGGGGTCATTAATTTTATGTATCCAACAAATTATAAATCCCATAAATGAACTTTCCACTATATAATGCATACTTTTTTTGTGTGTTGTGTGTCTGTCTAAATTCAGGGTTTCTCAACATCAGCACTATAGACATAATCTATCTATATATAGGATGGATAATTCTTTGTTGTAGTGTGGCTGTGCCAGTTTGGATGTATTATGTCCCCCAAAACACCATGTTCTTTGATACAGTCTTGTGGGGGCAGATGTATTTGTGTTGATTAGGTTAGAACCTTTGGATTAGGTTGTTTCCATGGAGATGTGACCCACCCAACTGTAGGTGATAACTCTGATTAGATTATTTCCATGGAGGTGTGGCCCCACCCATTCAGCATGGGCCTTGATTAGTTTACTAGAGCCCTATAAGAGCTCAGACAGAAGGAGCTTCCTGATGCAGCTTAAAGAGACATTTTGGAAAGCACTGTTTTGAAATGCAACCTAGAAGCAAGCAGACGCCAGCCACATGCCTTCCCAGCTAGCAGAGGTTTTCTGGATGCCAATGATCTTTCTTTGGTGAAGGTACCCTATTACTGATGCCTTACCTTGGATGCTTTATGGCTTTAAGACTATAACTTTGTAACCAAATAAACCCCCTTTATAAAAGCCAATCCATTTCTGGTGTTTTGCATGATGGCAGCATTAGCAAACTGGAACAGTGGCTGTCCTTGTGCATTGTAGGGTGCTTAACAGCATCTTTGTCCTCTTCCCCATAGATACCAGTAGCACCCCTCCAACTACACAGTCGCAACAACCAGGAATATCTCCCCAAATTGCCAAATGCCCACTGAGGGTCAAAATATCCCCTGGTCTAAATCTATGTCCTTCTGTTCTTCTCTCCTCAATCTCCAAACTACTTTAATGACTTGAAATGAACACAGAGAGTTCCTCATCCTCTCTTATATGCCAAGTATGCAGTACTCAATACTGTCTAACAAGGTTTCACATCCATATTCAACTTTTTCTGCTTAGAACTCCCATGGTGCACTATCTATGGTACTTAACTATACTATACCTACTAATAAAGGTATTAAGTGTCTATTTGTGGTCTTCCTTCGTAGACTATGACTCCACAGTGTTTATACCTAGCTGGTATTCAATATTAAAAAAATGATTTGATATTCCTTTGTAGATCACACCTCATTTAGAACTCTCTTCGTTCTTCAAAAAGTTTTTTAAATAATGGAAAAAGAAAACCCCAGAAAAGTATCAAGATAAAAATTTTAAATAACCAAATCCTACCACTTAGAAATGACAGTTATTAACAATGTAGTTAATTTTTTCCCAGTGTTTTCTGATACAACTTTAATTTAGTGCTATTTAAAATTTAATTTCATTCATTAGAGTAACTAGAAAGGGGCTGGAGGACACCAGGGACCATAGTTCCACAGTGTGACTGGCCATAGAGGGTCCCCCACAGTACGTGGACACCTGACAAAAATGGAGGAGGGGTGGAGGGATGCAGTGAGTGTGTTCCCTGGCCAGATGCCCCTGCCCTGGCTGGAAGCAGCAGAACCATTGCCAGGCAAAGGAGTGAGCAGCAGCTCTCTACTCCCATCCACCTATCTTGACAGTTTGCTGGCGAGTGATCCTCCACAGACAGACAGTGGGGAGCCTCCCATGAGGAAACCCAGGAGGCAGAAATTGGTCTCCTCCCATGGAAGTCCAGGGTGGGGTGCAACAGCAAGAAGGCAAGAAGCAGGGAAGGGAGAGGTGCCATGGCAGCGATCAGGAGCCCCTCCCACATCCCAGAGAATTGCCGGTGCAAGGCAGGCAGAGAATTGGCAGAAATGCAGCTCCAGGACCGGGATTCCCCAGTGAACATGGAGATCAGGTGCATGGAGTGGTTCTCCACCCAGTCTGGACTCTGCTCACTGCACAGAAGTTCAGGGAAGATGTACTTGAGAGCGCCATCTGCTGGTAGGTTAGGGAAACTGTACTCCAGCAAACTATATTATATATAAAGTCTCAACTAATTCTGCAGTTCCCAAAATAACCCTATCAAGATAAGCAAATGCCCAAAGCCAGCAGAAAATTACAAAGCACTTGAATGATATAGAAGATATGGACAAGCCAAATGAACAAATTAAAAAGCTGGAAGAGATGCAAAATTTGGAGCAATTAAAGAAGTACACACAAATATCAATATTATGGCCCAGGATATAAAGGACATGAAGAAGACCCTAGAAGAGCATAAAGAAGAATTCATAAGATTAAATTAAAAAAAAAAAGATCTTATGGAAATAAGATACTGTTGATCAAATTTAAAATATTGAGACATATAACACCAGATTTGAGGAAGTACAGGAACTAATTAGTGACCTCAAAGGATCGGTGATGGAAACTGAAAACATTAAAGAATGAATGGTGAAAAAAAAAATAAAAAAATTTGAAATGAATCTCAGGGAAATGCTGTACAACATGAAGCACACAAATATAAGAATTGTTGGTGTTCTAGAAGGGGAAGAGTGAGGGCTAGGAAGGGTATCTGAAGAAATTGTTGGGGGAAACTGCCAAACCCTTCTAAACAACATAAATATGCAAATTAAAGAGGCCCAATGAACTCCCAAATTAATAAATCCAAAGAAACCTACTCCGAGACATATACTGATCAGATTGTCAAATGCTAAAGAGAAGGAAGAGAAAGAGAGACTTCTGAAGGCAGCAACAGAGAAGTGATTCACTGCATACAAGGGAAACAACAAAAGACTAAGTATTGACTACACAGCAGGCACCATGGAGGCAAGAAGGCAGTAGTATGACATATTTCAGATTCTGAAAGAAATTGCCAGCCAAAAATTCTTTGTCTGGCAAAGCTCTCATTCAAAATTGAGGGAGAGTTTAAAATTTTCACAAACAAATGCTGAGATAATTTGTTAACAAGAGACCTACCCTGCAAGAAATACTAACAGGAGCTCTGCCAGCTGAAAAAAAAAAAAGAATGAGTGAGAGGTCTGGAGAAGAGCACAGAACTGAAGAGTTACTAGTAAAGGTAATTTAAAGGAAAAAAATACGGGGGGGGGGGAACAAATCTAACAACTAAAAACAAAAGGATAAGATGGCTGGTTCAGAACTCCTTTCACAGTAATAATTTTGAATGTGAATGGAATAAACTCAATTAAAAGATACAGACTGGTAGAATGGATTACAAAATATGCTCCAAGAGGAGCTAAGATGGCAGCATAGAAGAGAGTGGAAGCCAGTTACTGCCCCCTGGAACAATTCATAAACGACAGAAAAGTTAGTAAATAACCTGGAATAACTGTGGTGACACAAATGTGACTGTCCACTCATCATACACCAACCTGAATTGGGAGGAATGCCTGAGATCGCAGCATAAAATCTGTAAAACTGCAGACCTGCGCAGAGAGCCGAGAGCCCCTTCCTCACAGAAGCTTTGTGGTGCTAGAGAGCAGAAATCTCTGAACAAGCAAGTGTACCTCAGCCCAGCTCCAACTGGGGTTTTAATATTAACCACTCAATACAGACTGTGAATCCCCAACAAGCAGACAGAGGCTTTTGGTGATGACTGACCTTGGGAGAGTCAGGGAATATATCTGTCTCAGGATAGGGAGCCAAGAGGATCAGGTGCTATCTCTGGCTGATGGGTGAATCTGGGAGCTTTCTGTCCCTTTCTCTTTCTGTCAACCTGGGCAGCTCAGTGGAGAAACCCTCAGCTGTTTTCAGCTTGCAGTGCTTTGCAGTAAAGAAACCCTCAGTCATTTTAAAATCACAGCACTCTGACCCAGACTAGGATGCTGATAGCAGAATCAGAGAAACAAAGAATCTATTTATATGCAAATGACCTCTCTCTGGGGGGCATAGCTTCCCAAGAGGAAAGAGGAGGGGCCCAGCTCTACTACCTGCCTTACATTCAGAACCAGACCCCAGAGCCTGGGGGAGGAGAGCTGCAGGCCACATGTCCTTATACCAGCCCATGACAGGCTGACAGGCACCACCTGCTGGGCAGAAAAGCACAGGGTGTGTCAATCCTCTAAGAAAAACCATCAGGGAAACCAGATACTGAATATTTCCTCCTGTGACCTGAGCTTGTTTTCATCTGGGAAAACCTGATTGGGGTGGCCTAGGAGGTCAGATGCCTAGACAACAGAAAACGACAACCTACACTAAGAAAAATGAAGTTATGGCCCAGTCAAAGGAACAAACTTACACTTCAACTGAGATACACAAATTTAAACAACTAATGCTAAATCAATTCGAAAAGTTTAGAGAAGATATGGCAAAAGAGATAAAGGCTATAAAGAAAACACTGGGCATACATAAGGCAGAAATCAAAAGTTCAAAAAAGCAATTGGCAGAGTCTATGGAAATGAAAGGCACAACACAGGAGACGAAAGACACAATGGAAACAAACAACAGCAGATCTCAAGAGGCAGAAGAAAACACTCAGGAACTGGAGAACAAGGCACTTGAAAGCCTATACGCAAAGGAGCAGATGGAGAAAAGAATGGAAAAATATGAGCAATGTCTCCAGGAACTTAAGGACGAAATGAAATACAAGAATGTACATATCAGTGGTGTCCCAGGACGAGAAGAGAAGGGAAAGGGATAGAAGCAATAATAGAGGAAATAATCAATGAAAACTTCCCATCTCTTATGAAAGACATAAAATCACAGATCCAAGAAGCGCAGCATACTCCCAACAGAATAGAACTGAATAGGCTATGCCAAGACAGAGAGAATCCTGAAAACAGCAAGAGAAAAGCAATCCATCACATACAAAGGAAGCTTAATAAGACTAGGTGCAGTTCTCTCAGCAGAAACCATGAAGGCAAGAAGGAAGTGGTATAATATATTTAAGATACTGAAAGAGAAAAACCGCCAACCAAGAATCCTATATGCAGCAAAGCTGTCCTTCAAATATGAGGGAGAGCTCAAAATATTTTCCTACAGACGGACAATGAGAGACTTTGTGAACAAGACACCCACCCTACAGGAAATATTAAAGGGAGCACTACAGAATGATAAGAGAAGACAGGAGTGAGAGGTTTGGAACACAATTTGGGGAGATGGTAGCACAGCAATGCAAGTACACTGAACAAAGATAACTATGAATATGGTTGAGAGAGGAGGGTTGGGAACATGTGGGACACCAGAAGAAAGGAGGAAAGATAAAGACTGGGACTGTGTAACTCAGTAAAACCTTGAGTGTTCAACAATTTTGATAAAATGTACAAATATGTTCTTTCATGAGGGAGAACAAGTGAATGTCAACCTTGTAATGTGTTGAAAATGGGGAGGCATGGGGGGAGGGATGCAATCAATGTAAACTAGAGACTATAATTAACACAATCATTGTATTATGCTCCCTTTAATATGTAACAAAGGCGATATACCAAGGAAAATGCAGATAAGAGGGGAGGAGGGGTGTGAGACACTTGACATTGGTGGTGATGTCTAACTTAATATTCTACTTTGATTTAAGGTTATCTTTGCTTTTGCTGCCTCCTAGCTGTCACTTTTTTTTCCCTCTTTCTTTTTTCTTTTCTTTTGCCTCTCTCCCTTCTTTGACTCTTCCTCCTGCTTTGTGGAAGAAATGTAGATGCCCTTATACAGATAGTGGTGAGGGTGGTGAACACATAAATATGTGACGGTATAGAGAACCATCAATTGTTTACTTAGAAGGGAATGTATCGTGCGTGAACAAAACCATCTTAAAAAAAAAAAATGGGTTGATGACAAAACTTTGAGGGCAATAAAGTGAGTGAAATAAGCCAGACACATAAGACAAATATTGCAGGGTCTCACTGATAGGAACTAATTATAATATGAAAACTCATAGACATGAACTATAAGTTACCAAGATATAGAACAAGGCTAAAGAATGGGGAGTTGGGGAGTGGTTGCTTAGTATGAGCAGAATGTTCAACTAGGATGAACTTAAATGTTGGGAAATGAACAGGGGTGATGGTATCACGTCGTGAGAATAACGAACAGTGCTGAATGGTGCATGAATGAGGTGGAGAGGGGAAGCTCAGAGTCATATATGACAGCAGAAGGAAAGTTGGAGGTCAAAAGATGGGAATGCATAAAACTGAATCCTATGGTGGGCAATGTCCATGATTAACTGTACAAATATTAGAAATCTCTTCCATGAACCAGAACAAATGTATGACAATACAACTATAAGTTAATAATAGAGGGACATATAGGGAAAAAATATATACCTATTGCAAACTATATACTACAGTTAGTAGTATTTCAACGTTCTTCCATAAACAGTAACAAATGTACTATACTACGAGTCAACAATGGAGGCGGGGTGCTTAAGGATATGGGAGGATTTGAGTTTCCTTTTCTTTTTTTTTTTTCTTCCCTTCTTTGCCTTTATTTCTTGTCTGGAGTAAGGAGAAAGTTCTAAAAATTGAACAAAGATGGATGCACAGCTGTATGGGGGTGCTGGGGGCAGTTGATTGTTCACACACCATACAATTATCCAAAGTATACAATTGCAATAAAAATTAAAATAAAAAAAAATATGCCCTAGTATAATTAATGATATTCTCACAAGCAATTGGGGGCCACCAAATTAGAAGGCTGAGCCCGTGACCTTGAGGCTCACCCTCATGAAGTTTGTTACTACAAGTGAGAGGCTGAGAGATCTCAGATAGAGTTGAAAGGTCATTCTGGAGGTTATTCTTATACATTATATAGATACCCCTTTTCAGTTTTTAGTGTATTAGAATAGCTAGAAGGAAATACCTGACACTGTTGAATTGCAACTCTGTAGTCTTGATTCTTGAAGACGGTTGTATAACTATATAACTATATAGTCATAACTATATGACTGTGTGATTATGAAAACTTTGTGGCTCCCACTCCCTTTATACAGTGTATAGATAGATGAATAGAAAAATGAGGACAAAAAAGTAAATAAGGAGGGATGGGTGGATGGGATGTTTTGGGTTTTCTTTTCCACATTAACTTTTATTTTTATTCTTTTTTGTGTATGGTAATGAAAATGTTCAAAAATTGAATGTGGTGATGAATGCACAACTATATAATGGTGCTGCGAACAACTGATTGTACATCAGGGATGATTATTTGGTATGTGAATATATCTCAATAAAATTCAATTAAAAATATGACCTAGTGATATGCTGTTTACAAGAGACTCATCATAGACCCTGTGACACAGAGACTGCAAGTAAAAGGATCGAAAAAAATATTCCACGCAAACTGCAATCAAAAGAAAGCTGGTGTAGCTATACTAATATTGAAGGAAATAGACTTTAAAGAAGGACACCATATATTAATAAAAGTGATAATTCACCAAGAAGAAATAACAATTATAAATGTCTATGGACCCGATCAAGGAGCTCCAAAATACACGAGAAAAACATTGGCTAAACTGAAGGGAGCAATAGACAAGTCTACAGTAATAGTGGGAGGCTTCAATACACCACTCTCTTCTATAGATAGAACAACCAGACAGAGGATCACTAAGGAAACTGAGAACCTAAACAATATGATAAATTAGACTTAACAGACATATATAGATTGTGACATCCCAAAGTACCAGGATATACATTCTTCTCTAGAGCTCATGGAACGTTTTCCAGGATAGATCACGTGCTGGGGTACAAAACAAGTCTTAATAAATTTAAAAGGATTGAAATCACACAAAGCACATTCTCTGACCACAATGGAATGCAACTACCAAAGAACCACATCTTTCACAAATATATGGAAGTAAAACAACACACTCCTAAACAATCAGTAGGTCAAAGAAGAAATTACAAGAGAAATTGGTAAATTACTAGAGACAAATGAAGATGAGAACACAACATATCAAAACCTGTGGCATGCAGCGAAGGAAGTGCTGAGAGGGAAATGTATAGCTCTAAATGCACATATCCAAAAGCAAGAAAGAGCTAAAACTAAAGACCAAACTGAACAACTGAAGAAGCTAGAGATTGATCAGCAAACTCACCCTCCAGCAGGTAAGCAAAAAGCAATAACAAAGATTAAAGCAGAAATAAATGAGCTGGAGAACAAAAAAAAAACAAAACAATAGAATAAATAAAACCAAAAGTTAGTTCTTTGAGAAAATCAACAAGATTGAAGAGACCCTTAGCTAGACTGACAAAGTAAAAAAAGAGAAGACCCAAGTAAACAGAATCAGAAATGAGAACGGGATAATTACTACAGATCCCGAAGAAATAAAAAAGTAGATACTATGAACAACTGTATGCCAACAATCTAGACACTTTAGAGGAAATGGACAATTTCCTGGAAACACATGAACAACCTAGACTGACCAAGAAGACCTCAACAAACCAACCACAAGCAAAGAGACCCAATCAGTCATCAAAAATCTACCTACAAATAAAACCTCAGGGCCAGATGGCTTCACAGGGGAATTTTACCAAACTTTCCAAAAAGAATTGACACCATTCCTGCTCAAACTCTTTAAAAAAATTGAAGAAAAAGAAATACTACCTAACTCATTTTATGAAGTTAATATCCCTCTGATACCAAAACCAGCTAAAGACACCACAAAAAAGGAAAAAAAGGCCAATCTTCCTACTGAATATAGATGGAAAAATCCTAAACAAAATAGTTGCAAATTGAATTCAAAGGCACATTAAAAGAATTTTACACCACGACCAAATGGGGTTCATTCCTGGCATGCAATGATGGTTCAACATAAGAAAATCAATTAATGTATTCAACACATTAACAAATCAAAAGGGAAAAATCAAATGATCATCTCGATAGATTCTGAAAAAGCATTTGACAAAATTCATCTCTTTTTGATAAAAACACTTTAAAAGTTAGGAATTGAAGGGAACTTCCTCAATGTTTAAAAGGTATACACGAAAAACCCACAGGCAGCATAGTACTTAACAGTGAGAGGAGGAAAGCCTTTTCCCTAAGATTGGGAATGAGACAAGGATCCCACTGTCATCTCTATTATTCAACATTGTGCTAGACATTCTAGCCAGAACAATTCACCAAGATAAAGATATAAACGGTATCCAATTGGAAAGGAAGAAGCAAAACTGTCATTATTTGCAGATGATATGATCTTATATTTGAAAATTCTGAGAATTTGACCAAAAAGCTACTTGAGCTAATTTGAGCTAATAAATTCAGCGTAGTGGCAGGATATAAGATTAATGCACATAAGTCAGTAATGTTTCTATACACTAGTAAGGACCCAACTGAAGAGGGAATAAAACAAATCCATTCACAATAGCAACTAAAAAAATCAAGTACCTAAGAGTAAACTTAACCAAGGATGTAAAAGACCTCTACACAGAAAATTACAAAATTTTACTAAAAGAAATTTAAAAAAGGACCCAAGTAGGTGGGTAAATATTTCATGCTCATGGATAGGAAGACTCAATATTGTCAGGATTTCATTTCTACCCAAACTGATCTAAAGATTCAATGTAATCCCAATCCAAATTCAAACAACCTACTTTGCAGACTTGGATAAGCTAGTTACCAAATTTATTTGGAAGGGAAAGGGGCCTCAAATTGCCAAAAACATCCTGAAAAGAAGAACGAAGTGGGAAGACTTACACTTCTGGACTTTGAAGCCTACTATAAAGCTCCAGTGGTCAAAACAGCATGGTATTGACATAAGGATAGACATATTGATCAATGGAATCAAATTGAGAGTCCAGAAATAGACCCACAGATATACAGTCAACTGATTTTTGATAAGGCCCCCAAATCCACTGAACTGGGACAGAAGAGTCTCTTCAACAAATGGGGCTGGGAGAACTAGAATGAAAGAGGACCCCTACTTCACACCCTATACAAAAATTAACTCAAAGTGAATCAAAGACCTCAATATAAGATACAGTACTGTAAAACTCTTAGAAAATAGTATAGGGAAACATCTTCAAGACCTAGTATTGGGATCTTGCTTCTTAAGCCTTACACCCAAGTACAAGCAATGAAAGAAAAAATAGATAAATGGGAACTCCTCAAAACTGAAAGCTTCTGTACCTCAAAGGAATTGTCAAAAATGTGAAGAGACAGCCAACGCAATGGGAGAAAATATTTGAGAACTATGAATCTGACAAGAGACTGCTATCTAGCATATATAAAGAAATCCTACATCTCGACGATAGTAGTACAAACAGCCCAATTATAAAATGGGCAAAAGATATGAAAAGACATTTCTCCAAAGAGGAAATACAGGTGGCTAAAAAACACATGAAAAAATGTTCATCTTCACTAGCTATCAGGGTGACGCAAATCAAGACCACAATGAGATATCATCTCACACCAATACGAATGGCTACCATTAAACAGGAAACTACAAGTGCTGGAAGGGATGTGGAGAAACTGGAACTCTTATTCATTGCTGGTGAGACTGTATAATGGTACAGCCACTCTGGAAGACAGTTTGGCGGTTCCTCAGACAACTAGATACTGAGTTACCCTATGATCCAGTAATCCACTTATCAGTATACACCCAGAAAATTTGAAAGCAGTGACACAAACAGACATTCATACACTGATGTTCACAACAGCATTGTTGACAATTGCCAAGAGATGGAAACTATCCAAATGTCTTTCAACAGATGAGTGGATAAACAAAAGTGGTATTTACATATGGTGGAATACTGTGCAGCAGTTAGAAGCAACAAGGTCTTGAAACATATGGCAACATGGATGAACCTTGAAGATATAATTCTGAGTGAAATAACTCAGACACAAAAGAGAAATTGTATGTCACCACTTCTGTAAACTATCTGAACAATTTAAAATTAATATCTTATAATGTAGAATACTGGGGCCTAGTGTTAGACAGTAGCTAGTGAGGGGGAATGATAATCTAATATGTTTAGATATGTTAATGATGCTGAATTCAAAGATATGGTAATGGATAGGGGTGTCAATTGTTTGTTAAGGGGATTATAAGTATCATAGCTGTATTGAAGGTGAATAGGAATGGAAAGGGTTGTTTAAAGGCATGTTTCCCACAGATCAGCACCACAAATATAGACAGGTGCTTGCATGATATACCTGTAAGGTATGACACTAGCACAGAGAGTTGACAACAGAAGGGTACATGGGAAAAAGCTACATATTGCATACTAGGGACAATAATTAATAGGAATACTGTACTGCTATTACACAAATACTAGGGACAAATAATTAAGAGCTGAAAAGAGCTATGAGATATTTTGATCATGAGACTTTTTAAAATGAATAGTGATGAAGATTGTACAACTAACTGATGATAATGTGAGATATGGATGGATTAACATGGACATAACATATGCTATATGAACTTGGGAACCCCCTACTTTGTAAGTCAGCCCTCGATATTGAGGCTTGCTCGGGTGAAACTTATGGCTGTATAGAGGAGGCTGAGTCCACCTGTAATTATGCCTAGGAGTCACCTCCAGAGAACCTCTTTTGTTGCTCAAATGTGGTACAAGACCCCCAAGACGAATGAGCCTTCCTGGCGATGTTGGACATGGATTCTGGGAATGAGCATGACCCTTGCATTGAGGGATTGAGAATGCCTTTTTGACCAAAATGGGGAAAGGAAAGACAACAAAATAAGATTTTGTAGCTAAGAGATTCAGAGTCAAGAGGCTGTCCTGGAGGTTACTCCTAGGGAAGCTTCACCTAGATATGCCAAATGACCACAGTATGATAAGCACAAGTCAACAGTAGTCCTAAAAACCTTAAAGAATACCGAGATCCCTATCTGAGACCCTATAAAAGTTTCACTCACTAAGTTATCTGTCAGAAACTTAAATCTTTCAGAGTGTTCCTATGCCAGATAAGTCCCCAAACCCAGAGGCACTATCCTCTTCAAGAACATCAACTATAAGTGTCCCCTTTGCTCATAAAGTTGACACCCTTTTTCAACATGAACAGGTTAGGATGGTCACTGCCTAGACATCCCTGAAGACTGGGAAAGTGATTAAACTAGAGGAAGCATTAGCAATAGACAAGATGGAATCTAACAAAAAATTATGAATACTGCATCTTTACATAATTTTCTTTTTCTTAGTTGCTAAAGTATTAGAATAGTTACAAGGAAAGAACTGAAATGGTGGAGCTGTAACCCATAGCATCCTTTGAAATTCTATAGCTACTCGTTAAATGGTAATTGGAAAACTATACCTTTCAGTATATATTTCATAACAAGTTAATAACTGAAACTATTGTACTATAACTCATAATAACTTGAGAAATTTCCTATATATCTCCTTGTTAAATCATACTTTTAAAGATATTACCTTTTTGTTTATGTTATTTCATAGTGAGGAAATAACTGAAACTGTGGAATTATAACCTTTAATATTCTTTGAAATTTGCTTTCTATTTGTTAAATTGCACTTGGTAAGCTATCACTTTTATGTATATATGTTATATTCTACAATAAAAAATATAAAAATTTAACATCAACATAAAAATTTTCCTTATGAAAATCTTTATAAGCATCTTTTTAATGGCTGCTCTTGCAGAAAATTAAGACCAGAGTCTAAGGAGTGGAGTAAGATGTGTATAAGAACCATTGCAGGAGGAAGGACGGAGGGAAGTGCTTACTGCCTCACCCCAGTTCTTTAGCTCATCAAACTTTCAGGGTTCCTTCATACATGAGGATAACAGAAAAAATTCCCCATGACTGCAGGGGCTGGTGACCCCCTCATTCAGGTGAGAGGAGACTTCTTGACACTCAGATGGGGCAGATGAGAGCTCTTGGACTTGGCAAGGGAAAGGACGACGCATTAGTTTTCTAGGACTGCTGTAACAAATTATCACTGTCCTGGGTGGCTTAAAGTAACAGAAATTATTCTCTCGCTGTCCTGGAGTCCAGAAGTCTAAAAGGAAGGTGTTGGCAGAGCTGGGCTCCCCTGGGAGGCTGGAGGGAGGAATCCTTCCCTGTGTCTTCCAGCTTCCGGTGGCCCCAGGCTTTCCTTGGCTGTGGAAAGCGCCAGTTCTGCCTCTGACCTCACGTGGCCTTCTTCCTATGCTTGTTTCTATGCCTCTGCTCTTCTTAGGAGGACTCACCAGTCATCGGATTTAGGGCTCCCCCTAAGTCCAGGAGGATTTTATCACGATATTCTTAACTGATTACATCTGCAAAGACCCTATTTGCAAGCAAGATTGCATTCTGAAGTTCCGGGTGGGTGCACTATTCAACCCACTACAGAAGGTGAATCTTGGAATCACAAATTAGTGAACTTCAAAAAGGCTACGTGCAAAGGATGCTGGGCACACATATTAAAAGGAGTCACAGAGGTTTGCCAAACACTCAAGAGCTAGTTTTTGTTTTCTTCTAACTTACAAGTAGTGCTGACTTCTTATAGAGGGTCTGACTTCTTCATTATATATTATTCCATTTTGTGGAATAACTAATTTTAATTTTTCTATTTTTAAGACATGCATTCATTAATTTGATTGATATTTATGGAGTCCTTGATGAATGCAAGGCTCTGTGCTAGGTTTCTTCTTGGTGGATTTCAATTTGGATATGATATTGGTTTTTTGACTTCTCTGTCTAGTTCCTTCCTTGTCTTTGGTACTTCTCTTTACATGCTGGTATCCTCTAGTTTCTAGGTGCAGTGTCTATAGAGAATAAAAATCAGATATTATTTTAATTTTTTGTCTCTTTAGAAAATCCATTGCAGAGAAAATCAGCTCACAGAGTTCTCATTCATATTTCTCTTCTGAAATGTAGAATTTTTTCACAGGCCTGTGATTCTCTGTTTACTCATTCTTACAAGGAAGTCTACGATTGTCCTCTTATTGGCTTTTTAAAAATCACTTTTCATTCAGTTATAATCTATGTGATAAAATTCACCGATTTTAAAGGTGTAATTCAGTGAGTTTTGAGAATGTATATGGTTGTGTACCCACTATCACACACTCATGGTGTATTAGGGTTCTCTAGGGGAACAGGAGACATATGTAAATATGAAATTTTATAAAAGTGTGTCATGCAGCTCTGTTGGGCAGGCACTGAGCTGGCACTCTGATGAGGGTCTTCAATGAATTTCCCAGGAGAGGCTGACTAGCCAAAGAAGAAGAGACAGTTCTGTCTTCTCCCTAAAAGTCTTCAACTTGGATAAAATCCAGCTGATTGAATTCTCTCATTGTGGAAGACACTCTCTTCGTTGATATAATTGGTCACAGATGTGATCAACAGACTGATGATTTAATAAACCAGCTTTCTGGTTTATTAACCAGCCACAAATGTCCTTGCAGTAATGGTTAGGCTAGTGCTTGCTTGACCAGACACCTGGACACCATCACCTGGACAAGTTGACACATAACCTAACCATGACACATGGTATAGAAAATTTCCATCATTTCAAAATCATTTCAAAAGGTTCTTGTACATCTTTTTGCAGTATGTTCCTCCCCTTACCCTTGGCAACATGTGATCTGCTTTCTTTTGCTATGATTTTGCTTTTTCTAGAATTTAAAATAAATAATACAACATATGGCCTTTTATGTCCAATTTCTTGGACATTTGGTGGTTTCCAGTTATCTATATTATGAATAAAGCTGCTATGAACTTTCAAATGCAAGTCTTTGGACATATATTTTCATTTCTCTTGGAGTGTAGTAGGCAGAAAATGGCCTCTCCAAACTGTCCACATCCTAATCCTGGAAGCTGGGAATATATTATATAACATGGCAAAAGGGAATTAACTTTGTTAATCAGCTGGCCTTAAAATAGGGAGATTGCCTTGGATTTTTCCAGATTGGTCCAATGCAATCACAAGGCTCCTAAAAAGCAAAGGACCATTCCTGGCTCTTATCAGACGATCAGGGAGATGGCTGCGGGAGAGGGGAGAGGAACTTGCCATGTGATTGCTGGCTTTGAAGGTAGAAGGGGGCAAGGGATGCAGGTGCTGGGAAGGCAAGGAAGTGGATTCTCTCTTAGAATCTCCAGCAAAGATACAGCCCTGCCGACACCTTGATTTTAGCCCTTTGAGTCCTGTGTTGGACTTCTGACCTACAGAACTTAAAGATAAGAAAGTTGTGTTATTTTAAGTCACTAAACTTGTGGCAGCAAATTTGTTACAGCAGCAATAGAAAACAAATACCCGGGTAAGTACCTAGGAGTGTGTTTCCTGGGTCCTACCATGAGTGTATGTTTAACTTTAGAAGAAACTACCAAACTGTTTTCCAAAGTGGCTGTATTCTTACTTTTTGTTAAATTGGATTGGGCTGCATTCCAAAGACAGGTTGATGCATGCCTCCCTACCGTGGTTTTTATAGAAGGACTTCTAAATTCTGAATATTGGGGAAAAAAGCAAGAGCCAACCATTCATAAGCTTAGCAGTCTTGGTGGATTGTGGAACCAGCTGAAGCCAGAGCCACACAGCACAGAAGTCAGAGAGGTTTTCCCAAGGATATTAACATAGATAGGGTTTCCAGAGAAGACTTCTGTCCTGCAATATTTTTTCCTGATTGGTGAGCTCATAATACCATAGAGTCTAGAGTGCCAGGGTGGTAGACTTCATGACCCCTCTCATTACCCATGTTCTTTGGTCTCACCCTCCCTGCAGCCCCTTGCCGTGGGAAGGTAGGGGGTACGGTGGAGTTCAGTAGTGCTACTTCAGCTTCCCAACCTGGCTCTCGCCAAGGATGCTAATGATGAAGGCCATTCCTTTTCCCAATTCACAGGCACAGAGACTGCATCTCCTTGAAAGTCATCCAGATCTCTGGGATATGTATGACAACCATTCCTAATTGCAGTAATGGTGAAGATCTTTCTCTTTTTGAATACTCTGTCCATTCCTGCTTGATTTTTGGGGAATGGTCCTAGGCACCTGTGCTCAAGCTGCCACCCTGACCTTTGGCCATTAATTAAAAAAATGCAGTATCACACATATTTAAGGGATTTTGGGAGAAGATGAATACTTTTCTTGGCTTTAAATTTTCTTTTTTTAATCTTCATTTTATTGAGATATATTCACATACCACGCAGTCATACAAAACAAATCGTACTTTCGATTGTTTACAGTACCATTACGTAGTTGTACATTCATCACCTAAATCAATCCCTGACACCTTCATTAGCACACACACACAAAAATAACAAGAATAATAATTAGAGTGAAAAAGAGCAATTGAAGTAAAAAAGAACACTGGGTACCTTTGTCTGTTTGTTTCCTTCCCCTATTTTTCTACTCATCCATCCATAAACTAGACAAAGGGGAGTGTGGTCCTTATGGCTTTCCCAATCCCATTGTCACCCCTCATAAGCTACATTTTTATACAACTGTCTTCGAGATTCATGGGTTCTGGGTTGTAGTTTGATAGTTTCAGGTATCCACCACCAGCTACCCCAATTCTTTAGAACCTAAAAAGGGTTGTCTAAAGTGTGCGTAAGAGTGCCCAACTTGGCTTTAAATTTAAAAAGTGAAAGACTTGAGTTTTGCATAGTCAATAGAGGGGAAACTATGATCATGAAAATATTTCAGTCAAGCCAAAATAAAAAACAGTACCCATTACTTCTAATCCAAACATACGATAAGAAAATCATGTCAAATAATAAAACAAACTTTGTAACATAATTACTTTGTTAATTAGTTCAAATCTGAAGGAAATGAAGCTCCGTGATTTAAGAGTTTTCCTCCCTTTGTTCTGCCAAATTTCAGACAAGTGGTCTCACTTATAAGAAGCCCTAAACCATGGGTAAATGGGGGCCAGGTTTGAAGAGATTGTGTTACCAAAAGGTGCTGGGGTGTGAGCATGCTCAGAGTGAAGCCAGAATTATCCCTTATGCGTGTCCCACCAGCTCTGCGATGTTGCCCATAACGTGGTACAGATAATGCAGACAGGCTTCCGCATGGTTTTGTCTGATTTTCTGGATCACGTGTGGCAATGACATCCAGATGGACTCTTCCTCTGGTTTTGTTTCTGGGGCATTGATGTATTTGCTCACCTCTTTTGTGGGTGTGTTATCTTGTATAAGCAGCACATGCCAAGCTGTGTAGGGGAAGGCAGTCTGGGCCACTTGGCCATATTCAAAGCCTGGCAGAATTCCAATGGTGCCTCTGCGAACAGACTTTATGCTTTCAAGTACTTGACTATTGTCACACCCAATAAATCATCCATAGATAGAGTCACATCACATAAATCTTTCAATGGCTCTCTGATGCTTCTAGGGGGCAACCAAAATCTTTAACCTTGCCTCCAATGCTCTATAGGATGGTGTGCTGACACTGACACAGTTTTACTTTAATGGAAGATTTTATGAAGACTTTTATCCTTACACTGAAAGACTTCTTTTACCTATCCTTACACACCCCTCCCCTGACACCCTCTCCTTTTGCTCTTGCCATCCAGAAAGTGTTTTTTAAACCACAGTTACAACCAGGCTCCCAAGGGTTTGGTTCTCTAAGAGGGTAAAAGGAAGTTACAGTGATATGTTAGTAGGGAATTTTTAAGCCTATCACACCTGCCTTCCAAAACTTTCAAAGTAAAATAAACTATCCCTCCAACATGTTTTCTGGCCTTCACTGGAGGCTTTGACATAGTTTGGCAGGCATCAAAGCTGCACTTCTGTGAGAGACAGCAGTGAAAACGTGGGTGCGTGCTCTGCACTCCTAACCTGGTACTTTGTGTTCATACATGGTAAATACCAAAGTTCAATCACATTCCTCTCCTCAGAATGTAGTCAATTAGGCTCCTGCTCATGATTATATAGTCTGATTGTACACAATAGACTATTTAAAAAAAAAAAAAAAAAGAGAGAAAAAGGACAATTTCCAAATTTTCTCAAATTTAACCTGAACTAATGGGATGACTAGTGGTAATTGAGTTCATGGGTCCTGAGCCAGATAAGGACTACTAATTGTTCAGTGCTTTTATGTTAATTAAATTATTTTTCCATTAGGAATGCTCACTACTTACAAAGAATTATTAATGTACTATGTCCTTTGTCCCCACTCTTCCTTTTAGATTCCTATATTTTGAACCTCTTAATAAATCCACCCTGAAATATACCATTGTTTATTACTGTTACTTAATTTTTCATCATTGTGATATTTAAAGTCTAAACACTTCTGAAATAAATTGATGAATAATTCTATTTGATTTTATCTTTTTTTTAAACTAAACATGTTATTTGGAAATAAAAGACAAAGCAGATAAAAAAAACAGACTAAAATCTTTCCTTTATCACTAGTTTCTTGGGGAAATTTATCTAACATTATTTTTCCTTTTTAGTATGCTTGTTGTAATCCATTTATTTTCTTTTCACTGATTGCCGTGCTTTCTTTCTGGAACAGCACTCTTCCCATGATTATTTTCTGAATCCTCTGGGATCTCTGACTAAATTGTGTAGAACATGTGTTGCTGTAAGATTTCATGGGCACGTATAAAGAGTAAGGAAATCGGTTTCTCCAAATTCTCTTTCGGGCGTAAAAAGATGAGTTGCTGACATCTTTATTTAAACTTTTCCTCAAGCTCTATTACTTAATTTTTGTTTCTACATTTGATGCCTCTAGCTACAATTTTTAATTGGGGTTATTATATAAGGGAGACTGTATGATAACTGTGACTTTCTGTCCTGCCTGATTATTTGAAATATTCTTGAGTATTCATTTTTAGATCCAGCAGACAATAACTGGGGAGTATTTTAAATATCTGTGTCAATGATTTGAAATAGCATTAGAATCATGACTAGCATTTTCTATCATTTTACCCTACTCCCAATACACATAAACTTGCCCTAAGTTGATAGAACGAACCAACTGGTAAAAGGAAAACAAGGGCAGAAATCTTTGCAGCAAAGTCAAATATTCTTACTCTGAAGGGAGTCATGGCAGGACAAAAACTAGAGTGTTCACTTATTAAGGTCTGTGCCCACAGTCCCTCAAATTCCTACAAGAATGATGAGTTGCCTTGATGGCACACCTGTGAGGGACATTGTCAGAAAACTGCTCGAGTCAGAAATGTCATTGTTTTAGATATTAGCCTTGGGACTAACCTGAGACACTCATACAATATATAATGTACACAATACCATACAACATAATATAGTATATAATGTAAACCTCTTCTTTAGGCTGTGAGGGATACATCAGGAGGAAAAGCCAGGTAAAGGAGGGGGGGTTGTACACGGAGGGGTCGGGAAACAGAGCCACTGGTGATGCAGATATAAAAGAGATTTTATGAAGGAAACACAAGAAGAGAAGTAGCAGAGTGCACACAATCCATCAGACTCTCTTTATCCCACAACTTATGCTGGGCTAGGTGGACACGGAGCACCACACCAAAGTTCCATAGAGGGGAATCCTGCTCTGGTGACCGTCTACCTACCACAGGGACTGGGGTGCAGGCTACACCTATGGCATTATGTAACCCCAGAGTTCCCAGGCCAGGAAGTGACCTTGTTTGAAAGGGGGACTCTCTGGAACCCAGTGACTTATATTAGCCTGTTCTCTTGAGCTAATTCAGATCTGTTGAGCCAGGGCCTTGCTAAGCAATTAAATCAAAGGATAAAATGAACTTCCAGGGGTTATTCACATTTTCTCTCTTGTAAGTGATGTCCAGTGAAATATTAGGACAGAATTTTTTAGGTCATGGAAGAGGAGGAGACAGAATTAGTATACAAAGGGAATAATGTTGAGACTAGGAAGGTTGATAACAATATAATCACACAGGGCCCTCCAAAACCAGAGGGAGGCAGAGTGTGTGTGTGTTTGTGTGTATGTATGAGTGTCCCCAACACTACACCCACAGAAACGTCACATGAAAACTTCAGAGGAAGTGTTTCACTTCACTTTTATCAACTAACTTTCAAAAAGGTTCACAGCTGAGAATAATTGTATTAACAATATAAAAAAATAGATGGAGTGGGGAGAGAAGTGCTATTTTTAATAAAATTATCAATTGAAATAAATTTAATGTACAACCACATTTTGCAACCTTTTGTCCTTTTGTCTCCCAAGCAAGAAATTCAGAATCCTACCAGAAATTTCACAGAGCTCTACCCCAGGCACAAGAGACCCAAGAAAACCAGGTCAGAGAAGCATGTTTGGATCCCTTATAGAAAAACGGAAGACTCCTTTCCACCTACTTTATCATTCCTGGAAAATCATGCACAATGATCTGCAGAATGTGAAAAAATAAAAAATAATTTAAAAAAAAAGGCCCTGGTTTCATTTTCAACATGCTGGCAAATACTGTAAGAGCAGCACAGTTAATTCTGCAGTAGAGGGAAGAGTCAATATAGCTCTTGCCCTAAGAGAGACATTTGAAACAGAACAGATACCTCATTTCTTAGCTGCAGCTTCCTGGAGGGCAGTTGGGGCTGTGGTGAAAACTCAGTCTGCACTTGAGTCTCCCTTGCCATAGCCGTTGCCCTTGCTTTTTACAGTTTGTTATTTTCCAGCATTGTGCTTCCTACAAGCAGAGCAAAAAAGCTCCAAAGACAAAAAAGAAAAAAAAAAAAAGAAGAAGAAAGCAGGGATGGTTGGGCAAAGGAATGAAAGAGGAAAAGGGGGCACTACGTTCTTTAGGTCTACCTAGGAAGTCTTTCCAGGTTTATGATTTTTCCTCTATTGAACCACAAAGACAAAAATGTCTTAAGCCTCTGAATGCCACGGTATACTGTCTATCAAAGAATTTGCCAGTTAAGGAACCAATTAATTTCCAGCTCCTGCAGCTCATGAGGATATAAAAATAGGACGTCATATGGTTCTTGAAATGTGGGGTATATACTCCTTTCTTAAAAGACGAGAACTGTAACTAGATTTTCTCTTTTCTAAAAGAAAAAATGAGCAACATTGTAGGGCTTTGTTATTTTCTTTCGGCATCTGCTCCAAGGTGTGTAACTTCAGTGTGTAATGTGTGTGGACATGTGTGTGCACACACCACACACACACATCAAAGCAGAAGTGGTTTGCTGCTGAGTTAATGGAGGTATTTTCTTTCATGAAGAAAGTGATTATTTCCCTTTTTTTCCATGGTCAGATGGATGATATGAACAGCTTGGAAGGGCAAGGGCAAGAAAAGCTTTGATTTTTCTGCTGCTGAACTGACTTAGAAAAATGCAGGGATATGATACATCACTGAATTAGGGAGAGCAGGGCAATAATGAGAACCTAAAGTGGGTGACAAGTGCACACTAAAATCCACATTACCACCAAACAAGAAGACATGCGTGTGTACCCTGTACCTTATTTTATGTTATAGAGTGGTACTTGTCATGTTTAAGAATAGTTTAATGAATGCTTTAAGATCTGAAATTAGAAGGACTCTCATATTCTCATGAGACACTGACATTGGTGAGTGGTGAATTATCCAATAAATGTGATAGAGAAATTCAGGCCCTATTAAGAAAACTATGGCTTAAGGAAACTATGGCTGAAGGAAAAAGTCTGTGAAATTTGGGCAGATATCAATCTAGTAGTAGCCAATTTTTAAACTATGCCATCATTGAATATAGACGGTATGCTAATAAAAATATCCCCTTTTGCCTTCAAAATGAAAATCAAAATAAGTGGGAAAAATAGAAGAACAAAAGTTACTCTTTCCTTAAATTTTGTCTGTATCAGTTCGCTCGGCCAGTTGGATATTCCCATCCTCTTGGAGATATATTCCCTAAGAATCCCTCCAGATAATCTGGACTAGAGATGAATCCCAGAGTAAATCAAATGAGGATTTCTCAAATATACAAAGAAGCAGGGTTACAATGAATCTCAGAAGCAGCTATCATCTTATGAACAATGTCATAAGATGACAACACTGGCCTGACAAGAAGTTGAATGGAGGGTGATAGGTCTGTTAAGCAGCCAGCCTGGCTACACATGGGTTGCCAATTCATTGATGGCTCAGGCAAAGTCTCATTTGTGTTTGCATTTGGTGGCAAGACATCTTTCTATTCCCCTCCCTTGCCTGTCAAGTCAATGTGCTGTTTTGCTTTATGGGCCTCATGATCAAACTTTTCCAACACTTACATTTTCTGGTGCACTGGGTTAAATATGGATGATAAAAGTTTCAGTCCATTTACTAACACATTTTCTCATTCACGTAATCCCACGTTATTTCTATTAACACCTTTGATTTGTGTTAGTCACCTGTTCACTTCTTGCGCCTATTGTCACCTTCAGATTGACCTAGCTGTTTCTGTCCACCAAGGAATTGTTAGTTATATGGCTGAAATGAATTTCAAAAGAAGTCATTTTTTAAAAATGGAGGCCATAAACTATAAAGAAACCTACACAAATGACCTTACACAAGTACACTTAAAACCAATATGCCAGCAGTTCGGTAAATATTCCTCAAGGCATTTACTGCAATTACCTATAAAGTGTGAATATTGTTTCAATATCACAGACAGCACTTTTGATAGTCTTCATTCTTATAAAAGATTCATAGCTAAATGCTATTGGGTCAGTTCTGATGTGTATAAAACATACTTGTCTCCAGTCACTATGGATCCTGTTACGCCTAAATAGAGTGATTTCTTTTGCACCAGTTTCTGAGGATGACTGGACAAAGGTTTGTATTAGAGGCCTGTGTGGCCGAGTCAAGGATATTTTCAGTGAAGTGATCTACAATGGGACATTCAAACCTCTGATGAGGCTTTAGCTTTATCAGGGTTTACAGTCAGTCCTGACCCAAAACAACATTGTGAAATCAATAACTTCTTTCCTGTCTTTTTTCCTCCTCGGATGTTAAATGACTATGTGACCTGCTGGGGAAGTCAGGCACAGGCCCAGCTGCCATCCCCCAGCCTTCGCCTACCAAACACCCTCTGCCCCCTTTCTATTATGTGCAGACGTTTCAGTATGTTTTCATTCCACAGCCCGGGGGGAGATGTTAGGTTTAATGAAAAGGCCTGACCATACCTTAAGCCCTGAAACCAGGAACAAGCAGTTCCAGTAGCTTATCAAGGAAGGAATGCTCAGTGGCAGGGGCTCCTCCCCCTGGGTTGTATAAATACCCAGCCCTCAGGGAGCACAGATGTCTCTCTCTGAGGAAAAGTGGGTATATGGAGCTGCCATCCAGTTGGCAGTCGGCTGGCCACCATGGGCTCTCTTTCCCTGCTCTTTTTGGACCCTTTGTGCTGTGTCAGTAATAAAATGGTTATTCGCTGAAAGTTTCGGTTGTGCTGAGCCTGTGTTCCCACGGCGCACCGTGTGGCATCTTGCTCCACCTCACCCTCTTGTCTCCCAGTGGTGCCCTCTCTAGGCTGGCTCCTCCCTTTTACTGTCCCATTCATCTCCAAACCAAAATTCCAATTAATTTTGGACATCCTTGTGACCCATTAGCTAATCTGATTGAAAAATTTATACTAAGATTTTAACACTAACAAAAGGTTAAATATTAATTATCTTGGTCTTCTAGATTGCCACATATTTTAGTCAGTGTCTTCCATGACTTAATCCAAAGTAGCAAATCCTGGTGGCAATAACAGGTATAGCTGCCCCATAGCTACTTAGGCTCCTCCTGGAATTCCAGCCTTTATTCTGAAAACTCAGCATATGGAAGAAACTAAACTGTCAAAAAGTAAAAGTTAAAGCTGAGAACATACATTATCAGGAGAAAGAGGGTAGAGTTTGGGCATTTGATGCTGAAGAAGTATAGAATGTTCAACAGGATTGATTGTATAGATCCAGAAATGGATAACACAATACTTTGTGATTGTAGTACAATATTGTGAGTAAACTGAACAAAGATGACTGTAAGTACAGCTGAAAAAGGAAGGCTAGGGGCATGTATGACACCAGAAGGAAAGATAGACGATAAAGACTGGGACTATATAGCTTAGTGAAATCTAAAGTGGTCAATGATGGTGATTAAATGTACAAATATAAAAATGTTTTTACATGAGGGAGAACAAATGAATGTCAACATTGCAAGGTGTTGAAATGGGATGGTACTGGAGAAAAATATAATATCAATGCAAACAAGAGTCTATAGTTAACAGTAACACTGTAATATGCTTCTATTAATTGTAACAAAGGCACTATACCCAAGCTAATTGTCTATAACAGGGGTCATAAGGGAGGAGTATGGGATTCTTAGTGGTGGTGTTGTGTCTGACATTTCTTTGCATTTTCTTTTCTTTTTCTTTTTTAAAAATTATTCTTATTTTAATTTTTTCTTGGAGTAATGCATGTGTTCAAGGGCTGATTGTAGTGATGAATGCACAACTATATGATGATACTAAGAACAACTGATGGTACAAGGTGGATGATTGTATGGTATGTCAATATATCTCTATAAAATTGCAGGGGTAAAAATAAACAGAGGGATACAAGTGCTGGAGAAAACATGGAGAGAGGGATGTACCTATTCACTATTGGTGGGGAAGCAGAATGGTACAGCCCATCTGGAGGGCAATGTTGTGGTTCCACAAGAAGCTAAGTATGGGGTTGCCATAAGGTCCTGCAACTCCATTATATGCTTCTAGGAACTGAAAGCAGGGATACAAATGGACATTTGCACAGTGGTGTTTATGGCAATGGATGGAGGTGGCCTAAGGGTATATTGACCGATGAACAGAATGGTGAGCTGAAGTGTATGCACCCACTAGAATACTGAGCAGCTGCAAGAAGGAATGAAGCTGTGAGATAAGCAACTAGGTAAATGGATCTTGAGGACAGCATTTTGAGTGAAATAAGCCAGAAACAAAAAGACAAACATTATAACATGCCACTAATACAGACTAACTATAATGTGCAAACTCTGAGAATTGACTCTGAGAACACAGGTTATCAGGGGAAGTCTTATGGTAAAGACTCTAACACCAGTCCTATCTACTCCTGAGTTGTAATGGTTCTCTCTAAATTCTGAGATGCTGAGCTCTTTGCATATAACCTGATCAGTTTCTGAAACTTCGAGTATCAGTGTGACACCAGAGACTCAGAGCTACTGTTTTGCAGCTATGAATATCAGTATTACCCCATAAGGCAACTGTTAACGAAGTTGAAAAAGAGTTCAGACATCAATGAGAGATATAAATGAAGAAACAGATCTGGTTAGGACTAAGGCAAATCAGTCTAAAGGGTAAAGGACAATATTGACGGTGTTATAAAACTTCAACTTCTGCTTGAGACCAAGGGAAGAGATGTTTATTTAGTGCAAAATCTATATTTTCTGTAGCATACTATATAATTTAACTTGTATGGTCAGTTTATTCAAATACTGTAAATACATGGAACTTTGAATAGCAAGTGAGATCTGGTTGATTTGTACGGATTAGGGTAAAACCCTAATAAGTCCCAAAGTAATTTGGGCAGAGAATAAAAATAAAAATGTATTTGCAAAGCCTGCTTGAGGGACTGGGGGAAATGTGGAAATATTAAACTTCCCCACTTGGGGAATTACTGATATTCTCACAAGCATTGGAGACTACCAATTTAGTCACTTTATGAAGCTTGTTGCCGTGAAGGAGAGGCTAAGCCTACTTAAAATTGTGCCTAAGAGTCACCCCTAGAGAACCCCTTTTGTTGCTCAGATGTGGCCCTCTCTCTCACTAAGTCAACTTGGCAGGTAAACTCACTGCCCTCCCCACTACAAGAGACATGACTCCCAGGGATGTAAATCTCCCTGGCAATGTGGGACATGACTCCTGGGGATGAGCCTGGACCCAGCATCATGGGATGGAGAAAGGGGGAAGAGAAATGAAACAAAATAAAGTTTCAGTGACTGAGAGATTTCAAAGGGAGTTGAGAGAACATTCTGGAGGTTATTCTTATGCATTATATAGATATCCCTTTTTAGTTTCTAGTGTATTGGATTAGTGAGAAGGAAATACCTGAAACTGTCAAACTGCAACCCAGTAGCCTTGATTCTTGAAGATGATTGCATAACTATATAGCTTACATGGTGTGACTGTGTGATTGTGAAAACACTGTGGCTCACACTCCCTTTATCTGTGAGGGTATGGACAAATGAGTAGAAAAATGGGGATGAAATTAAATGAATAGTAGGGGATGATGGAGGGGATGGGATGTTTTGGGTGTTCTTTTTTTATTTGTATTTTTATTCTTATTTTTGTATTCTTGGGAGTAATGAAAATGTTCAAAAATTGATTGTGGTGATGAATGCACAACTATGTGATGGTACTGTGAACAACTGACTGTATACTGTGGATGACTGTAGGGTATGTGACTGTATCTCAATAAAACTGAATTATGAAGATGACAGAGTAGGTGAGGCAGAACAGGCTGCTCCTCCATCAGAGTAACTAGAAAGGGGCTGGATGACACCAGGGACCATGGTTCCAGGATGTGACCAGCCATAGAAGGACCCCCACATACATGGAGGGGCACCCGGCAAAAACAAGGAGAGATGGTGGCTGGAGGGACATGGTGAGTATGTTTCCCATCCTGACAGACACCCCCAAGGCTGGCAGCAGCAAACTGCAGCCAGGCAAGGGAGTGAGCAGCAGCTCTCCACTCCTGTGCACCTATCTTGACAGTTTGCTGGGGGTGATCCTCCATGGCCAGACAGCGGAGAGCTCCTGTGAGGGAACCTGGCAGGCAATGATTACTCTCCCCTAATGGAAGTCTGGGGGGGAGGGGTGCAATAGCGAAAAGCGGGGAAGGGAGAGGTGTCATACCGATGATCAGGAGCCCCTCCCACACTTCAGAGACTTGCAGCTGCAAGGTGGGCAGATAACCAGCAGGCAGGGCCCATGTCCCACCTGTGGGGTACCCTTGATCAGGCTCCCTGCCTCCCTGCTTGGGTCCCACGTTGCAGCCCTAGGACCGGGATTCCCCACAACACATGGAGATCATGTGCACTGGTTAGTTCCCCACCCAGTTGGGAGTCTGCCTACTGCACAGAAGTTAAGGAAGACCTACTTGAGGTTGCCACCTGCTGGTAGGTTAGGGAAACTGCACTCCAACAAACCGTACCTCAAGAGTGTCACCTGCTGGTAGTTTAGGGAAACTGCACTCCAGCAAGCTGTGCCTCAAGAGCTTCACCTGCTGGTAGGATTGGGAAACTGCACTCCAGCAAGCCAGATTATATATAAATGCTCAATTAATTCTTCACTTCCCAAAATAACTCTATCAAGAAAAGGAAATGCACAAAGCCAACAGAAAATTACAAAGCACTTGAAGGATATAGAAGATATGGACAAACCAAATGAACAAATTAAATAGCCAGAAAAGACACCAAATTTGGAACAATTAATCACAGAGATACACACAAATATCAATATTATGGCTCAGGATATAAAGGACATGAAGAAGACCCCAGAAGAGCATAAAGAAGAATTTGCAAGAGAAATAAAAAAAAAAAAAATTAGCAGATCTTGTAGAAATCAAAGATACTGTTGATCAAATTAAAAATATTTTTCAGACACATAAAACCATATTTGAAGAAGTAGAGGAACAAATTAGCAACCTCAAAGTTAGGGTGATGGAAAGTGAAAGCATAAAGAAACGAATGGTGAAAAAGACTGAAAAATTTGAAATGGATCTAAGTGAAATGATGGACAACATGAAGTGCACAAATATAAGAATCATTGGTGTTCCAGATGGGGAAGAGAAAAGGGCTAGGAAGAGTATTTGAAGAAACTCCTGGGGAAAATGTCCCAACCCTCCTAAATGACATAAATACACAAATTAAAGATGCCCAATGAAATCCAAAAAGAATAAATCCAAATAAACCTACTCTGAGACATATACTGATTAGATGTCAAATGCTGAAGAGGAGAGACTTCTGAAAGCAGCAAGAGAGAAGCGATTCACCACATACAAAGGAAACAACAAAACACGAAGTACTGACTACTCGGTGGGCACCACGGAGGAGAGAAGGCAGTGGTATGACATATTTCAGATTCTGAAAGAGAAAAATTGCCAGCAAAGAATTCTTTACTTAGCAAAGCTATCTTTCAAAATTGCGGGAGAGTTTAAAATTTTCACAGACAAACAAATGCTGAGAGAATTTGTTAACAAGAGACTTGCCCTGCAAGAAATACTAAAGGGAGCTCTACCAGCTTAGAAAAAAAGAATGAGGGAGAGAGGTCTGGAGAACAGCACAAAAATGAAGAGTTATTTGTAAGGGCAACTTAAAGGAAAAAAAGAGGGGGAAAAATAGAACTAACAAATAAAAACCAAAGGATAAGATGGCTGGTTCAAGAACTCCCTTCACAGTAATAACTTTAAATGTGAATGGATTAAACTCTCCAGTTAAGACACATACTGGTAAATGGATTAAAAAATATGCTCCAGAGATATGCTGTTTACAAGAGACTCATTGTAGACCCTGTGACACAAAGAGACTGAAAGTGAAAGGATGGAAAAAAATATTCCACGCAAACTACAATGAAAAGAAAGCTGGGGTAGCTATACTAATATCAGACAAAATAGACTTTAAATGCAAAGATGTCAAAAGAGATAAAGACACTATATATTAATGAAAGAGATAATGCATCAAGAAGAAATAACAATTATGAATGTTTATGCATCCAATCAAGGAGCTCCAAAGTACATGAGACAAGCACTGGCTAAACTGAAGAGAGCAAGAGACACATCTACAATAACAGTGGGAGACTTCAATACACTACTTTCTTCTATAGACAGAACAGCCAGACAGAGGACCAATAAGGAAATGGAGAATATAAACAATATTATAAATCAATTAAACTTAATAGATATATATAGCTCATTACATCCCAAAGCACCAGGATATACAATCTCCTCTAGTGCCCGTGGAATGTTTTCCAGGATAGATCGTACGCTGAGGCACAAAACCAGTCTTAATAATTTTAAAAAGATTGAAATTATTCAAAGCACAATCTCTGACCATAATGGAAGGCAACTAGGAATCAACAGCCACCAAAGAACTCGATCTTTCACAAATAACTGGAGGTTAAACAACACACTCCTGAACAACCAGTGGGTCAAAGAAGAAATTGCAAGAGAAATTGGTAAATATCTAGAGATGAATGAAAATGAGAACACATCATATCAAAACCTGTGGGATGCAGCAAAGGCAGTGCTGAGAGGGAAATTTATAGCTCTAAATGCATATATCAAAAGGCAAGAAAGAACTAAAACTAAAGACCTAACAAAACAACTGAAGAGGCTAGAGAATGATCAGCAAACTAACCCTAAAGCAAGTAGACAAAAAGAAATAACAAAGATTAAAGCAGAAACAAATGAGCTGGAGAACAAAAAAACTAATTGAGAGAATAAATAAAACAAAACCAAAAGTTGCTTTTTTGAGAAGATCAACAAGATTGACAGACCCTTAGTAAGACTGACAAAGTAAAAAAGAGAGAAGACCCAAATAAACAGAATCAGAAATGAGGAAGGGATAATTACTACAGATTTTGAAGAAATACAAAAGATCATAAGAGGATACTATGAAAAACTATATGCCAACAAGCTACACAATTTATAGGAAACGGACAATTTCCTGCAAGCACATGGACAACCTAGACTGACCTAAGAAGAAATAGAAGACATCAATAAACAGTCACAAGCAAAGAGATCCAATTAGTCATCAAAAATCTACCTACAAATAAAAGCCCAGGCTAGATGGCTTCACAGGAGAATCTTCCCCAAGTTTCCAAAAAGAATTGACACTATTCCTGCTCAAACACTTTCAAAAAGTTGAAGAAAAGAACTCATTTTATGAAACTAATATCACTCTGATACCAAAACCAGATAAAGACACTACAAAAAAGGAAAACTATAGGCTAATCTCCATAATGAATATAGATGCAAAAATCCTAAATAAAATACTTGCAAATCAAATCCAAAGGCACATTAAAAGAATTATGTGACACGACTAAGTGGGGTTTGTTCCTGGCATGCAAGTGTGGCTTAACATAAGAAAATCAATTAATGTCATTCAAAATATTAAGAAATCAAAAGGGAAAAATCAAATTGAAAAAGCATTCACCAAAATTCAACATCTCTTTTTGATAAAAACACTTCTAAAGATATGAATTGAAGTTAACTTCCTCCATATGATAAAGGGCAATATGAAAAACCCACAGCCAGCATAGTAGTCAATGGTGAGAGGCTGAACACCTTCCCCCTAAGATCAGGAATGAGACAACGATACCCACTGTCACCTCTATTATTCAACATTGTGCTGGAAGTACTAGCCAGAGCAATTCACCAAGATAAAGATATAAAAGGTATCCAAATTGGAAAGGAAGAAGGAAAACTGTCATTATTTGCAGATGATATGATTTTATATTTGAAAAGTTCTGAGAATTTGACCACAAAGCTTCTTGAGCTAATAAACAAATTCAGCAGAGTGGCAGGATATAAGATTAATGCACATAAGACGGTAATGTTCCTATACACTAGTAATGACCTTACTGAAGAGGCAATCAAAAACAAACAAACAAAAAACTCCATTCACAATAGCAACTAAAAAAATCAAGTACCTAGGAATAAAGTTAACCAAGGATGTAAAAGACCTCTACACAGAAAATTACAAAATTTTACTAAAAGAAATATAAAAGGAACTACATAGGTGGGAAAATATTCCATACTCATGGATAGGAAGACTAAATATTGTTAAAATGTCAATTCTACCCAAACTGATCTATAGATTCAACATGATCACAATCTAAATTCCAATAACCTACTTTGCAGACTTGGAAAAGCTAGTTATCAAATTTATTTGGAAGGGAAAGAGGCCTTGAATTGCCAAAAACGTCTTGAAAAAGAAAAAGTGGGAGGACTTACATTTCCAGACTTTGAAGCCCACTACAAAGCTACAGTGGTCAAAACAGCATGGTATTCACCTAAAGATAGACATATTGATCAATGGAATCAAATTGAGAGTTTGGAAATAGACTCCCAGATATACAGTCGACCAATTTTTTGATAAGGCTGTAAACTAAATCCCATGAACTGGGAAGGACAGTCTCTTCAACAAACGGGGCTAGGAGAACTGGATAGCCATAAAATAAAAGAATGAAAGAGGACCCCTACCTCAAACCTTACACAAAAATTAATTCAAAATGGATCAAAGACCCAAATATAAGAGATAGTACCACAAAACTCCTAGAAGATAATATAGGGAAACATCTTCAAGACCTAGTATGGGGAGGTTGCTTCTTAGACCTTACACCCAAATCACAAGCAATGAAAGAAAAAATAGATCATTGGGAACTCCTCATAATCAAAAGCTTCTGTACCTCAAAGGAATTTGTCAAAAAGGTGAAGAGGCAGCCAACTCAATGGAAAAAATATTTGGAAACCATGTATCTGATAAGAGACTAACATATTTCATATATAAAGAAAACCTACAACTCAATGACAATAGTACATACAGCCCAATTATAAAATGGGCAAAAGATATGAAAAAACATTTCTCCAAAGAGGAAATACAAATGGCTAAAAAACACATCAAAAAATATCGAACTTCACTAGCTATCAGGGAGATGCAAATCAAGACCACAATGAGATATCATCTCACACCAATAAGAAAGGCTGTCACCAAAGAAGCAGGAAACTACAAGTGCTGGAGAGGATGTGGAGAAATTAGAAGTCTTATTCATTGCTGGTTGGACTGTATACCGGTACAACCACTCTGAAGACAGTTTGGCAGTATCTCAGAAACCTAGATATTGAATTACCCTATGATTCAGCAATTCCACTTCTCAGTATATACTCAGAAGATTTGAAAGCAATGTCATGAACAGACATTTGTACACTGATCTTCATAGCAGCATTGTTCACAATTGCCAAGAGATGGAAACAATTCAAGTCTCCTTCAACAGACTGCATGGATAAACAAAATGTGGTATACACATATGACGGAATACTATGCAGCAGTAAGAAGCAACAAGGTCTTGAAACATATGGCAACAAGGCTAACCCCTGAAGATATATTTCTGAGTGAAATAACTCAGACACAAAAGGAGAGATATTGTATATTACCACTTCTATGAACTATCTGAACAATGGTAGAATCAATGTCTTGTAAGAATATTTGGGACCCAGTGATAAACAGTAGCTAGTGAGGGGGAATGATAATCTAATATGTTTATATATGTTAATGATGATGAATTCAAAGGTATGGTAATGGATAGGCATGACAATTGTTTGTTAATGGCATTATAAGTGTCAGAGCTGTATTGAAGGCAAAGAGGAATGAAAGGGTTGTTTAAAGGCATGTTTCCCACAGATCAGCATCACAAATATAGACAGGTGCTTACATGATGTACCTGTAAGGTATGGCACTAGCATAGAGAGTTGACAACAGAAGGGTACATGGGAAAAAGCTATGCACTGCATACTAGGGACAATAATTAATAGGAATACCATACTGGTATTACACAAATACTAGAAACAAATAATTAAGGGTGGACAGGAGCTATGAGATATTTTGGGTCATGAGAATTGTTTAAAATGGAGACTGATGAGGATTGTACAATCGAATAATGATAATGTAAGATATGGATGGATTATCGTGGATATAACATATGCTTTGTGAACTTGGGATCCACCTACTTTATAAGTCAAGCCCTTGGTATTGAGGCTTGCTTGGGTGAAACTTTCGTCTGTAAAGAGGAGGCTGAGCCCACTTATAATGCCTAGGAGTCACCTCCAGAGAACCTCTTTTGTTGCTCAGTTGTGGACTTTGTCTCTCTAAGCCTAACTCTGCCAATAAATTCATCGCCTGCCCCTCAACGTGGGACACAGATTCCAGGAATGAGCCTGAACCTGGCATCAAGGCATTGAGAATACCTGTTTGACCAAAAAAGGGAAAAGAAAGGCAGCAAAATAAGATTTTAGTGGCTAAGAGAATTCCAATAGTCAAGATCAAGAGGTTGTCCTGGAGGTTACTCCTATGCAAGCTTCAGCTAGCTATGCCAAATGACCACAATGTGATAAGCCCAAGTCCCCAAAACCTTAAAGAATACCTGGATCCCTATCTGAGACTCTATAAAAGTTTTACTCACTAAGTTTATTCATCAGAAACTTAAATCCTTCAGAGTGCTCCTACGCCAGCTAAGTCCCAAAACCCAGAGGTACTATCATCTTCAAGAACATCAACTAGATGTGTCCCCTTTGCTCATAAATTTTACACCCTTTTCAACATGACCAGTTACAATGGTCACTGCCTAGACATCCCTGAAGATCGAGAAAAAAATGATTAAACTAGAGGAAGGGGTAGCAACAGACAACATGGAATTTAACTAAAAATTATGAATTCTGAATCTTTATGTAATTTTCTTTTTCTTGGTTGCTAGGGTATAGAATAGTTAGAAGGAAAGAATTGAAATGGTGGAACTGTAACCTATAGCATCCTTTGAAATTTGTTCTGTAGCTACTTGTTAAATTGTAATTTGAAAGCTATACCTTTTTGTATATATGTTATATTTCACAATAAGGAAATAACAAACTATGTTACTATAACTCACAACAACTTTGGAAATTTCCTATATATCTACTTGTCAAATCATACTTTGAAAGATATTACTTTTGTATATATGTTATATTTCATAATAAGGAAATAACTGAAACCAAGTATTCATCAACACATGGATGGATAAACAAAATGTGGTATAAATGTACAACAGAATATTATTTAGTTACAAAAAGGAACAAAGTTCTGATGCATTCTACAACCTTGAAGACATCATGTTGAGTGAATAAGGCAGACACAAAAGGACAAATATTGTATGACCTCACTGATATGAAATAATTAGAATATGCAAATTCATAAGAGTCAGAAATTAAAATTGTTAACCAGGGGCTGGGGAGAGGGTAAGGAATGAGGAGTTAATGCTTAATTGGCATAAAGTTTCTATTTGGGGTGATGGAAAAATTTTGGTAAGGGATGGTGGTGATGGTATACAACATTGTGAATGTAATTAACACCACTGAATTATATGTTCAAAAGTGGTTTAAAGGGGAAATTTTAGGTACTGTATTTGTCGCTGGAATAAAAATTTTAAAAAATCCGTAAGATTGTACAACACAAATCATGAACCCTAATGTAAACTATGGACTATGATTAATAGTATAATTATAGTAATATTCTTTCATCAACTATACAAAAGTTACCAAACTATTGCAAAGTGTTCATAATAAGGAAAACCATGTGTGTGTGTGTGGAGGGGGTACATAGAAACTGCATTTTCTGCGTAATTTTTTCTGTAAACTTAAAACTTTTCTAAACCAAAAAAAATTATCATCTTTGTCTCTTTTCTCTCTATTTTTCCCATTATTTTGTCTTTTTTTGTTCTATATTCTGGGGGATTTCCTCAACTCTATCCTCTACATCTTTGACTATTTTCATATTATTATTCAACCTGTTATTTTAATTTGGTCATCATAATATAATTTTCAAGAACTCTTTGTTTGTTCTTTGGCTGTTTTGTGTAAGGGAGGAGCATGGAGACAAGACCCAGAGACGCACAGAGGAGAAGGCAACATGGAGACACAGGCAGAGACTGGGGCGATGTGGCTACAAGTCAAGGAATGCCAGGATTGCCTGCAGCCACAGGAAGCTGAAAGAGGCATGGGATGGATTTTCCCACAGAGCCTTCAGAGAGAGCATGGCCCTGCTGACACCTTAATTTCAGACTTCTGGTTCAGAACTGCGAGCCAATAAATTTCTGCTGTTTTAAGCCACCAAGTTTGTGATAATTTGTTATGGCAGACCTAGGAAATGAATACAGTAAGTAATTCTGGTTATTTATAAATGAAATAAAAATATTTTTTCTTTCAATTTATGCACCTTATTTTCCCAAATGGCTATTAGGATATAAATATTTACAACTCTTTAATAAATGGAACTGTTAGGTATTTCTTTGCCTTACTGAGACAGGAAGAGCAAATGGACCAATAAAATTTCAAAAATTCTCCTTTAAAGTAAGGGAGTGAGCAATGGGATATTTTGAGCAAAGTATGTTCCTATAAGAGGCTGAATCAAAGGCAGGGGCCCTGTGGCAGGCAAAGCTGGTGGATCTAGAACAGTAAAAGGCCAGTGTGATAAGGCTTAATGAGTAGGAGGAGTAAGAAAGATAGGCAGTGTCTGGGTGAGGTATGGCCTATAGGCCAGAGGAAGGAATTTAACTTGCTGTGCGAGTGTTGGGAAGCCCCCGGACAGTTCTGAGCAGCAGGGGTGCATGCATCCCAATAGTGGCAGGCAGAGACAGAGGAGTGGCATGGCGGAGGCAGGGCTCTAGACACATCGGCCTGGGGTAGACTCCTTCTCACCTTCAGCCTGCACATGGAACACTGCCTAACCAAAGATGCTTGCAGCTTCCAAAGGGGCAGTGCAGGAGTACTGAGAAGCCTGTGGACCAAGGCCTGGGTCAGGTTGAGGGGATCACCCTGCTGAGAAGCTGCGACTGAAGGCATAGGAACACCACGGTCTTCAGCAGTGGGGCTTGCACAATGCCTAGAAATGGGAAAGGACTGGACACCCCACTGGACACTAAATGGGAGGGGATATCTTGACAGAGGATGATGAGGACACAGGGTACGAGTGAGGTCAGAGTCTCCTGCCCATCCTCACTGCCCCTAAATTTAGAAACCATTTTGGCAAGGGTGGAGGTGAGGGGTGGGAATTAGAGGAATAAAACACCCTTCTGGGGAGTTTAAACTTTGAAGTGATTGATTGCCTATTTATCTGAATGAGACTACAAACTTTTCTATTATAACATGTACATATGCCTGATAACCCCTGAAATCTGTAAACTTGCCCAAGAGAATAGCAAAGTTAGTAGGAAAAATAAGTTTGAGGACAAATCATTCAAAACCTGTGCAACTGGGCAACCAGAGCCCTAACAAAGCAATCATGTGTGTCTCAGGGCTAATTGCCCTAAAATTCTGAAAAATAATAGTGCAGAAGCACAAGCTCATTGTGCTGAGATGAGGCAGGTAAAACTGGACTTCTGAGCAAAGGGAAGAAGCCCTGGATGTAGGTGCTTACTTAAAAAAATTCTTTAGTAGGTGCTTATTTTCATTTTCTTAAAATGAGGTAAGAGGGCTCCTGCCTATGCAACAGTCAAGTTCAGGTTGTTTTCCTGTCCTGCCAAAGTATATAATTCTGTTCCCACTAATCCCACTTCCCTTGCCTAGGAAAAATCATGTAAGAACCAAGGCAACTTCTACATTATACTGGAATCCTGCTCCTATTTACCTATTGTGAATGAGTAATTGGTGGTACAGAAATGTGCGTTGTGGCAGAACAGTCTATATTTTAAATTGGAAGAAATAGATTTATCTGGAAAGTTTAGTTTTTTTCACCAACATCAGGAAAGAGGCTTGAGAGTAAGATACAATTAACAGTAGACAATAATTTTTTTTTTCAAATGAGTCAAAGTCTGTGAATTTTTTTTTAGCCACACATACATTCAAAAGGACACGGATTAACTAGTGAGTGATAAAAGAAAGCAACTTGCATGATCAAGAGTCCAGAGCTGCCTCATTGGAGGAACAGATGTCTGAGGTGTTTGGCCTCAGAGGGGGAGAACAGGCTGCCTTCAAATGTTTCAAGGGTTACTGTTTTGAGGAATGAGTTGTCTTGTACATTGTCATACAGAGTGGCTTTTTTTTTTTTTTTTAAAGTAAACCTTTTTGTTTTTTCCCCAAACAAAATCATTTTTGGAACCCTGGCATTTAAAACAGTGGGACTTCTATAATTAAAGTGGAACGGTGAGCTGGATGTTCTCCCACAGGTCTCCCTGTTCCCTCTGAGGCACCTCCAACTGGATCCTAAGACCCCATAAAACATTGATAAGTCATTTCTATAGAGGGGAGAGCAAGGACCAGCAGATGGAAATTTCATCAGACTGTAACACTATTTAGGAGATACATTTATAACTGTGGGTCTCTCATTTTCTACTATGTTTTATACTTGACCTAGTGTTATTTATATTCACACTTACAGAAGAAAAAGAATAAGCCACAATGAGGCACACTTTGCTGACATTCCTCTGTGTTTCCTAACTCTTGCTCCAGTCTCCTGAAAATTCTGTCTGTTTTTTCCTGGGAGTCCCCAAGAGTGTCCCACGTTACCGGGTGGCTTAGGGGAGTTATTCCTCTAGTAGCACCATCTTCCTCCAGTGGGTTTTGCCAAGTCAGGCACACCACTGTGTCTGCTGGGCCCCCTCACCCTGTGACACCACTGACACTTCTGGGCACCACTGGGTCCACCTGGCCCCTCTCCATCTTCTGCAAGAGTCACCATTCAGTACTGCTGCTTCTGCAGGGATCAATTCTCTTCCCAGGTGAACATCACTGTGACTTCCAGACCCAACCTTCTCCTGCTGGGCACCACAGTCTACACCAGATTCTTCCAGGGGCCAGAGAAGG